>NC_050188.1:13330579-13603079 GCF_008315115.2 Sander lucioperca | reverse complement strand
AACAGGAAATGCACCTTATATGATAAACATAATCCGATTTACATGACACTTATGTGTGGTCTACATGTGATACTGAGCCGCCGCCTATAATATAACCACTCCCACTTACTCAGGCCACGCCCCCTTTCATAACATTTGAACCGTTTAAGGTAGAGTCTTGTGTGAGGTGTCATTTAACTCAGCAGAGACTTCCTTATTCATTGGTGATGGTTTGGCCCGACCCCCTATGTTTAAGCCACGCCCCTTTTCACAGCTAATGAACTGTATGACTTGAAAATGAGTCTTGAGAGAGGTATTGGTGAACTCGGCAGGAAGTTCCCTTTTCATTGGTGACGATTTGCGGCGTCTGAGTGCCGCGCAAATGCATGGTCGCAAGGAGCGGCGTCCCCCGGTAACCCCTATGCGCGCAGAGGCGCGAGGGCCCGTCCATCGCTGCTTGCAGCTTTAATTTCAATTGTACTTGAGTAATATTTCATCAAAGTATTGGTCCTTTTACTTGAGTACAATATTTTTGTACCTTTTCTACCTCTGGTTTTTATTCAGCATCTTTAGAACTTGGTCATATACTTACATTTATAACATGCTAGCTACCTGTTTCCAGTTTTGATCCTAAATTAGGTGGCTAACTGGCTGGCAGTAGCTTCATATTTAGAGTGGTGTTGATCTTCTCATCTAATCAGTGAGAAAGTGTATTTGCCCCCCCAAAATGTCGTAACTACTCCTTTAACTTTGGTGTACTTGACGTGACTACATGACGCGCATGTAGTCACTATATCAACAAGCTTCCAGCACCACCAATTTCCTATTTGGCTCTTACTCTGCTCTCCACACACCTTTACCCTGCTGCTCCAGGCAACAGACTAACTGCTGGAATAAAACCAATCTATTTTTAGCAGATCACCTGCAAGGAAGGTCTATCAAATCTTTATAGTATCCAAAACCCCACTGGCCAACATGAACACTCTAATTAATCCTTCACTAATGCGTTTTTTCACTGGAACAGTGAAATTTGCAATAGCAATGGGATGATTTAGACCCGACTGGGCTGAGCCCCTCATATCTGCTGAGATGAAGCTTACTGTGCATGCACTGATGCCTACTTGAAGCTCATTGGTGGAAATCCAAATGAGGGCACATCACCCCAGATAGTATCCATATGTATCAGCCGACCAAAAGGGTTCAGGAGAGGCTGCAAAAGACCATCCAGCTGTTGTGCCAGTTGTGTGGTAAACACAGCAAGGATTAGCCCCTGCTCTAAAGCTTGGAGATAATGATTTGAAATGGCCCAGGGTCAAAGGTTGATTACAAGTGTCCTGTTCTGTGGGCAGCATATTATGCTCCCTGTATCTTGTCTGCATTCAGAAATAGAAAGACCTCTCATCCAGGTCAGTCCGCCGTCACATCAGATGGACGTCACATGCAAAAACAAGCTGACACACACACACACACACACAAACTCACATAATACAATATACAGCACGTCATTTCCTCTCTTTAATGAGCAAGAAAGGCCTAAAGTGACCTTACAAGCACTCTAAACCTCTGCATAAAGAGTATCATTTGCACCAGGTCATAAGAGGTCTTCATTAGCATAATGGACATTAATGAGTCAGCTTAGCCCATTAAAGTCAACTGATGAATATAACCTTCACTCAAATATTATATATAATACTATTGCACAATACCGTCAGATCGGAAAGAATAATGTCTCTCCGTAGTAGCTGTAGCAGCTGTAGTTATTTGATATATTCATAGTAAAATTCATCCAGTCCAGAGCTCAGAGAAATCCATACATGGCCATAATGTACCTTCAGAGTTTAAAGCAGTGAAAGGCTAGAGCAATTGTTGATGGTGGAAAGCAGAATTTTGTCAGACATGTCCTGCTTCAATGGCACACCTTCTTTCATATATCATATGTGTGATATATAGCCTAGTATAACAAGCATCTGCAGTAAGGGGTGAAAAATAGAGCTGTTATATTAGTAATGCACTACCTAGTCTCCCCGACATTCCACTTCCGGGATTGTTGTTGTAAATCCAGACACCTAGCTAGACTATCTGTCCAATCTGAGTGTTCTATTGCACGACCAGGGGCGCCGCCAGGAATTTTGGGCGCCATGACAAAAAATCAAATTGGGCCCCCTCTGCGCAGCTGTTACCATATCACCATATCTCTAGGACCTAACTGTCCCATTAAAAGCTTTACATAACTCTAATTAAAGGCTTGCAACTGTCTTGCTTCTTGTAGTTCACTACAGTTAATATTGTCTGTATCTTACATGCAGGCTCAGGTAAGCTACTCACTGTTTCCAACTGTCCAGCATCCAGTAGGTTGTTGTTTTTGTATTTTATTTCATAATGATCATTATGTGAGAAAATAATTGTTATTAATGTGTTTGAATTTCTGTCATTAATAAATATTTCATTTTCTTTTTTGTAATGGTAAAAAGAGCAAGAGAGACAGAGAAATCCCCACAGACTCCCTGCTATGATGCTAACTGGCATGTCATTGAACACAATGTTGCTCACCTTCTTCACTGGGACAGGGAAGGGCACAGTTAGGGGGAGACTGGGGTGCTGCTGACTCATCCATTGTTAAAGCAGCCATATTATGCTCATTTTCAGGTTCATAATTGTATTTTAAGGTTGTACCAGAATAGGTTTACATGGTTTCATTTTCAAAAAACACCATATTTTTGTTGTACTGCACCACTCTCTCTCACTGCTGCAGATCCTCTTTTCAGCTGGTCTCTGTTTTAGCTACAGAGTGAGACCTCTTTTCTTCTTCTTCTTCTGTACTATCTTTGATTGCACTGCACATGCCCAGTAGCTCAGATGTAGATCATGTCAGCTAGCTAGCTCCATAGACAGTAAAAGAAAGGCTGTTTCTACAACTTCAGTCAGTTACAAGGCAGGATTAGCTGGGAGACTTCTAAATGAGGGCGCACATGTAAGTAGTTCTTTTGTAGAACGAGGTAGCATGCTAGCGTTAGCATGCTAGCGTTAGCATGCTAGCGTTAGCATTAGCGTTAGCATGCTAACGCTACGAGCTAATGGTTGCGGTTAGCCTGCTCGTTTCGGCTTGTGACGTCACAAGCCGTGCCGATTTTGAACAGCTCACCCAGAGACTGAAGGCAGGACACATTCAGAAACCGTATCTCACTCTAAACAGCATGGATGGATTTTTTTCAAAGTTTGTATGTGTGTGGAAGCACCAGAGACACAAAATAACACCCCAAATCCCAGAAAAAGTGTTTTATTCATAATATGGGCACTTTAAGTCTGCTAAAAGGGGCAGGGACAATGATTTAATATGAATATCTTGCTAAACGTTTCCCTGCACTGATTAAATGGTGATTAAATGTAGGCTAACACTAGTCTGTAGCTAGCTAGCTTATTTCACTATGGACATTAAGCCAACAGGTTAATACCACTTACAGACTATAGGCTATCCACCTTTCTTGGTGAAAAACTGGGTTACAGTTTGACACCCTTTCCTTTGTCTTTCCTCTCTTTCCTTTTTTGAAAACCAGATTTTGATTTAACGTTACTTGGTAACATTGTGGTCACTGTAGTTCTGGCGCATCTACTGACTGCAACTAAACACCGTAACTGAGTGCGCTAAGGCAGGACCAAACCATGCAGATACAGGGGGGTGGTAGGTCAGTATGGATGTTTACTTTTTGGTCAATGGGGATATTTAACTTTTACTGCCAAAAACAAGTAAAAACAAAGAGATCATTAATTTTATTTGCATGTATATATACTGAATGATGATGGTTTAATAATTTTATATTAGTTTTTACCTATTTTTTGGGGGCCCTGTCAGTCATGGGCCCTTGGAATTGTCCTAACTTTTCCCCCCTATATGGCCAAGGGGGTAAGCTTCTCCTCGGACCGCGTAGCTCCTATGGCGACATTTTGATGCTACCAAGCCATCACCTCCCGTTAGCATCCCATTGACTGCCATTCATTTTGGCGCCACTTTGACAGCGAATAACTTCACATCTGAAGTGTTTAAAGACTCTATTTGTCCATTGTTTATTTCTAAAGAAACACGACAATGTATAAAAGGCTCCATTACCTTGTACCTCACGTTATGGCTCCATAGCAGGCGTTTTTGTAAAAATAGGCTAACGATTGTGTCATAACCACGCGACTTACTGTCGCACAGTAGAGGAATTACCGTATAGTACAGGAGAAGCTCGCAGGCAGTTTCGTCTCACATTAGCTGTTTAAGTGTAATTACTAATGTTAACTAGCATTTTAGTTAGCAATAATTAGCCTGTGCCTATGTTATCTCCTTACATATACCTACGCTCTCTGTCTCTGCAAGATTGGGAATGATTGAGATTTCTCTTGGCACAGCTACCAGAAGACTTACAACTTTCAGACACGTTGCTCACGGCACAATTACGTTGTCTCTCTCAGTTGGAGGCTGCGCAGTAACGCTCAGCCATCACCGGAAAAGTGCTTCTAATGGCCTTCACTGGTCTCCGTCCAGAGCAACGGGATCTGTTGGTCCACACTTATATACTGTCTATGTATACGGCCCCCCTGTGCACGACTAAAACAACCTTAAACAAGACAAAACAAGTTCCTTCCAGAGGCTATTTTGCAGATGCGCCGTCGCTTGCCAAGAAATCAGAGCACGTTTTTCTCCCAAGCATGAATGCTGTGTCGACTCGCCAGACCCTCTTCCGCAGCGCTGTGGGAGGAAGGTCTGGCAATGCGATACTACACTACTGCACTACTCTTATCACATTAACACTGGCAAAAACTCATTCCAATGTATCCCTGATTTAGTTCAGCAACTACCTTTAATTGTCTCTTTGACATCTTGTCATTTTTCTTACCGGTGAGATGCTTTGCTGCAGAAAGCTGCTGATTCAGTATAGCTCGAGGAGTCAGTGATTCGTTAATTAATTCGTTAATTCGTATTAAGAAGGATGAATTATCTCTTCCCAAAGTAAAACAATCCTAGCTCGAGGTCCACTACTAGCTTTTCCTTTTTGTGTCCCTGGTTGTCATGGAGCTGGGTCTGTTGATGCTAGCTCAGTAGTTGTTGTGATTGTACGTATATCACTTTATCCATGTTGTCTTAAAAGTCAAACATCAAAGTTAATTTGTTGACCTTGGGAACGGTAGTTGCACAAAAATCCATTCATCATCCAGATCCATCTCCATGACACCTAAACAAACTCTCGATGACGATCATGTGCTATATGGTTTAAAACTAGTACCAATAGCCTACTTTGGTTTTTTGACCTAAATCTGCAAATCTTATGACATGCCTATCAGCTGTAGCCATACTTTGTGTTTTGGTGCTAATTAGCAAATGTCAGCATGCTTACACGCTGAAGATGTAGGCCAAAAAATCGGGGCATTCACAAAATGTTGGGGGCACTTCTAAAAATAGTAGGCTAATTAGTGCATAACGTTACTGTTTTTTTTTTTATGTGAAATGAGCCCAGATTAAAATGCACACAGTAATCACCACGTTGTGCCAACATGAGTACATAAAAAGCATACTATTGCTATTATTAGTGCATTTAAACAGCGCTGTTTGTGTGAGTGTATGTTAAAGACGAAAATGGAAATTAAATGAATTGAGTGAAAATAAAATGATGGCTTGATGTATGATTAGAATATTGGTCAAATTTTTGCCCCTCACTCACGTTTTTTAGGGGCATTTTTGCCCTTTGCCCCCCATAATTTCTGACAATGGTAAACATTATAGCCTACTTGCTTAACATGAACATTTCAGCATTGTTACTGTAACCATGTTAGCATGCTGACATTAGCATTTAGCTCAAAGCACTCGCAGAGCTAGGCTGTAGACTCTTTTATTTGTTTATCTCTACATTGCTCTCTCTCTCTTTTGTGACTGTTAAAGGTCCATTGTGTAGGAATTTCTTCCATCTAGTGTTGAGATCATATATCGCAATCAACTCTCTCGCGCCACGCAGTTCAAAGTAAGTATTACAGCTACGGTAGCCTTCACTCTTTTTTTCTGATGACGCCGGTCTCTTGCTCTTTTCAATATCCTTTTTCTTTTTCTGGGCGAAGAAGAAGACTCCTGTTCCTGAAATTTAGATTTTGAATAAATGTGTGGTCCTCCATGTTTCCTTCTTCAAACTTGCCGGGGCCGGGAGGCAACGATACCGATTAGCAGCATTAGTAGCACCTGTGAGTTTATCATATGACAACGAAAACACGAAAGGCGGAGCAGTATGTCCTGTATGTCCCTTACCGGCTAACGTATTTCAAGATGGCGCATGAATATGGAGCGTCTACCCCAGTTCATGCGAATGCAAATGTAAAATTTCAAGCCAAAAGGAATACTTGGAATTGATGGTGGTGGTAAATATTCATGAAAAAGGTTGTTTTTGTGAACGGGCAACACAGATTTTGATAATGAACAACTAAACACGTTACACATTGAGCCTTTAATGTCCAGACCTTTAGTTATGTGTATGTTTTTGGCCTTTAAAAAGATTAGCAACTGCATCAGCAGTCTTTTATGTGATTCCTATGAACAACAAAAGAGTTAATGAATTATCAAATTCAGCTCATGTTTGTTTCCAAGAAAGTGTAGCCTACAGCATATGGGAGTACACCTCCTGAACAGCGATGCCAAATGAAGTAACAGATGAGTTCTGTCAACTCTGTCATGTCCAGTTACTTTCTACTGAAAAACCTGTTCGACAGACAGGACTTGTCTCGCACTCCGCTCACACAAACAGCTTTCCCTGCACAAACATGTTTCTTTTTAAAGAGTCTCCTACTCCCCTGAGGAGACAGGGAGTGAGCATGCATATTCATAATAGGAGTGTGTATTATCATGTTACAGCTAAAGACAGGAAAGCATGTACCTTCTAACCCTGCATTGGGTGATTCTTACAACACAAGTGCATGATGCACAGGAGGCCATGCAGAAAGATAGATCCAGACAATAATTATTGCGTAGTGCCAGTGGAAGAACGCAGCCTGTTTAAGAATGATAGCTGAAAGCCAAGCCATTATGAATGAATGAATGAATGCCTTTATTGTCATTGCATTTACGTACAATGAGATTGTAGAGCCACTCTAGTAAGGTGCATATAAAACTATACAGTATATATGTAAAACTCATCTCGCGGCACATTCATTGCGCACACACACACACACACACACACACACACACACACACACACACACACACACACACACACGTACCGAATACATCTCATCCATCATTCATACCAAACCCTCTCTCGTCTTTCCTGCAAGCACATCCTAACCATAACACAAAAGCATAAGAACACAACTTGCCCACACTCACACTAAGTGGATAGTGAATATTCTAATGTGATAAAGCGCTGAGTAACTGTGCAAACCGCATCATTAAAAAAGTTTAAGAGGTTTAGCTTCATAATTTAGGACTGTTATTGCTTTGAGAAAGAAGCTATTCCTAAATCTACTAGTCCTTGTTTATAGGACTAGTAGATTTAGGGGGCAAATCCATAATGCAGAAATCCCAAGGGGCAGCACCTGTCTGCTTATACAGGCCAAAACACACGTCTTTCCCAAGCACGCACACACGCACGCACACACACACACACACACACACACACACACACACACACACACAGAGAGAGAGAGCATGCAGGGCCAATGGAGGCTGTTGCTGTGTTGGAGTGAGGTGCAGAGTGGGGCCCCTCTTGGGCACTAGGTCTTTGTTCCTCTTTCATGGGCTCTGCTTCCCTCTGATGATGGCCCTATTGTCCGTGCTTCCAGTGGACCTGCACCATTCAGGCTCGCTGATAAAGCCCCCTTTCAGAAATCTGAAGCAGGGGAACAAGGAGGGAAAGAGGGAGAAAAGGGAGAGAAAGGCAGTGATGGAAGTGTGGAAAGGCAAAGGAGATGGGAAGTAAAAATGGAGCGATAAGCAGAGAGGGTTAAAGGCAGGAAAGAAAGGCTTGTGATGGAAGACAGACTTCTGGTGAGACTTTTAGAAGCTGGACTAAAAACCAGAATTAAAAGAATAAAAGAATAACTGGATTGGAGTAGAGTATTTGAAGGTGGATGAAAACTGGCTCCTCATCTGCTGATCTGAGATTAGCCATCAGGCGAACAGAAGCTCTTGTCTCTATAGTTGTTTCCAGCCTGTTAGATCACACACTGTGGAGACAAAACCAGCTCATATCCAGCGTGCATTGCATGACCCTGAATGTGTTTCCATCACTGTTTTTTTTCTGAACTTTGAGGAGAGCTTTATACCACCCTTAATGAGAGCTAACATCAGCGCTTGACTCGCAATACTCTTGGCTGCAGTTCAGAAAAACACAGATTATGTAATTATGCAGATTTATTTATTTATTGTGTGTAACCATGCGACTGAACCAAACATGGGTTCTTTTTGCTCGGAAAAGCGAGCGAAGAGAAGGAAGAGGAGGAGGAAGAGAAGGCAAAAAATGACCGCTGTCGCTGTCATGCGGAGCCGGAGGGGATGCTGCTGAGAATGTCACACAGTGTTCGGTCATACCAGCAGGGCTTGGCCTTGAGGCAGTCTCTCCCCTTTCTCCTCCACAGGATTAGAGGGGTGAGTGGTGAGCACTCATCATGGTCATGCTTGCTTCACAAGCGCACACAGGGAAAACGCACATGCAGAAAGTAATAAACAGTAGCCAAGTACCACAGGAACACATGGATTGGGGCCACAGGCCATGGAAGGACAAGGAAAGAGTGAGGCAGCTGGTCACTTCAGATGGTTAATGATCCAGTCGCCTTTCACTCTGACTAAAAAGCAAGAGACCAGAAATAACAGACTTGAGAGATGTTACATAAAGCAGATTTGTCCCAAAGATTTAATGAGATCTTTCCACCACTGAGATCTTTCTACCAAGAAGTTCATTAATCTGCCCTGATCTAAAAATAGTTGCCCTTACAATGAGAATGTGTCAAACTGATTCTGTGTACTATTTCTGGTTAAATCCTTGTGACGTGATACATTGCAGAAGAGGTGGTCATCATAACATAATCTGTACTGAGCCCGTCCAGAATGCTCCATGTCAGAGTATAATAGCTTTATCTAAGGCATCACACATTGATACTTATGTCCGACCATATAAACACACTTTTTATATTATGTAAAATGTCAAATAGGAGAAGTGAAAGAGCCATCCGAGAGCAAGCTGGTCTGTGCCAACACATAAGATTAAGATGCCCTCCTAGATACAGAAGAAAAAAATAAATCAAAGCTGATGACTCAGTTTGACAAGTCAAGCACTCTCATTTGGACTTTTTAAAGCTCAAATGTTCACCCACATCTGTGAGAGAAAACTAACAAATTGCTTTGCCTATCCTCATCAGAGGGACTTCAAAGCAGCCTGGTACATCACGCCGTTTAAGGTCAAAATAAAAAGTGAACTTTCTGCAACGTTAAAAATATTCAGAGATGATTACAAAGCCCTGCCAAAAGTGCATTAGTGTGTCAAAGCAATGAGCAATTAGAGAGGTGCAGTGTCCGTAGAGTTTGAATTTTCATTCAGTCATTTTAATTCAGTGACTGCACCCATTACATGTCTGATATCTTACAGGCTCATATGTGTGCGCAGGGGTCATTCAGAGGGCCAGAATAGATTTAACAGGTATCAGGAATAGAGCTGAACAATTATGTAAGCAAAGAGACCCACTAAATGAGCATTTGCATAAATCCTTACACAAATAGACATCTGAAAAAAATACGCTGTCGCTTAGACTCAGATGAAAATAGCCATTTTGTGAATGAAGAGGGGGTTGCAAATCCATAGGTTACGATGGTAATTACAGGCGGGCTAGAGGGGAAGACAGGAAGAGCTGAAACTGAGCGTTGAGTGAAGCCGCAGGGAGGATATGTTTTTAGAGGAGACGTGGATGTGTTCAGGACTTCCATCCGCACAGCAACAGGCACTGGGACAAAACAACAAGAAGAGAAAACAAGAAATGTGGAAGGAGGAGAGGAAAAGGAGGATGAGGAGCTGTGATAGGGAAAAGAGAAAAAACAGAGAGGACTATGGAGGAACTAGTGTCTTATGACTTCAATATGTAATTCTGACAGTTGTGGTACTGTATGCGACTTGGATTTAAATTAAATCATACTCAACAAATATGATGCTAATAACTCGCTCAAAGTATATTTCAACCAAATGAACAAAAAGCAGATTCAAGAATGCAAAGTGGAGAGACAGAAAGATTAATGCCATTTGAGCAACAGCGGTATAGAGAGAGAGATAGGGGAAGTTAAGGAAGGCGGAGGGAAAAGGACGGAGCAGGAGGGGTAGGTTAAGTACAAATTTGGAACCACACAAGCCAACCACACACTGAAAGACTGTAATTTGGATTTTCCCAGAATAGCCAGTAAACGAGGGAGAGAGGAGGGACGGAATAACATAAACTCTTTAGCAGCACGCAAGACGCACAACAACACACTCACCAGGACAGCCATCATATCTCACACACACACACACACACACACACACACACACACACATATATAGGCATACATACATATAGGCAATGCATACACCACTGTACTTATATGTGTACACCCCCAAAGGATTAGAAAGTTACATGTACATGTACAGAAACAAAACAGTGTGTGTAGACCGTGAAACTCCCTCTGTTGAAAACGTTGCAAGGAATAGTTTGACATTTTGAGAAATACACTCTTTCTTGCCAAGACTGATACCACTCTGATGTCTGTACAGTGAATGCTAAGCTACAGCTAGAAGCACGTTAGCTTAGCTTAGCACAAAGACTGGAAACTAGGAAATGGAACAGAATCCGCCTACCAGCACCTCTAAAGCTGTTTCTTCTCGTCTTGAGGTCTCTGCTAGAAAGCGAGTATACACCCAGAATGTCAAACTATTCCTTTAATCTTTTGTGTAACTCTCATGTGACCTTGAACTGGATTTTAAGTATAAATGTAACGATACATTAACCTTCCGCTCAACAGAATTTCTCTGCACTCAGCCCCGAAAAAAGGAAATGATGTCACATTTCTGATGTGGGTGATAAATTATTGAGCAAAGTGATCACAAACTGTAAACAGTGTTTGAGACCAATCACACAGTTTGTAGTCTGGTAGTGTAATATTGTACAAAACAAGGTGATGATGCACCTGCAAAGTAATTGGTTTTAGCACAGATTAAACAAATGAGATATACCTAGTTAATTAGTGAGCTTTAGAGGCGCTGGTAGGCCCATTTTGTTAGCTTTGACGGAACCAGGCTAGCTGTTTCCCCCTGCTTCCAGTCTTTATACTAAGCTAAGCTGGCTGGGGCTTTAGTGTGCAGACATGAGAGTGGTATCAAGCTCAGGAGTTGGGATCAACCAAACAATATCCTTGGCACTCAGGTCTGCACGATGTCTTGAGATTTGGGAGGTGTCGGCTCCTCTGCAGTCCTCTACATAACACCCTTCACTTCATAGACCCACAGAGACGTTTTTGTGCATCCTCAGAGAACCATAATTCCAGCCTTAGACTTTCCAATGGCGGTTGCTGTAAAGCTAACAACACAATTGATTTATTCTTAAATTTTTCTTTTTTTTCCCTCCTGTTTTTCTTGCTGTGGTCATTGTTGTTCTTTACTGACACAAATGTCTCTGTAACCGATCACGCCACTTCTACAAGTAATTAATAGTCCTGGTATGTCCTAAAACAGCTGAAACTAATAATCTCATCAGCAGCAGTAGTGTCACAGCTGATTTATGACTTTGCGTTTAACACTCCTACACAGGCCTGCAAAGTGGTGCACACAGTGAGCTCTAGATATCCATCTCTGTGGAGGTTATGTCCTCGTCAAGACCCTTTCAGCTGCATGTCAGTTGTGCAGACAATGCGCAGAGATGTGTGGCTTCCAGCAGCTGTCTATCATGCTTGCCGATAGTTTTAAATATATGCATTCAGCATAACTGGACACAGATGTTGTGAAAAAACTCTGCAGGATTTGACAAACTGTCTAAAACCTTAACGGCATGGATTGCAGAGAAGTATAAACAAAGTGTCATTCACCACACAGCACTGAAAAAAGATGGAAAATCAGCTCTAATATGTCAAGCCTCACCATATCTCTTTTTCATGCAGCTTTACTTCATTATCATTTTGTGAATGGATTTTATGATAGCACGATTCTGACTGGAAGGTAGCTGGTTTCAATTCTGGCCCTGCTGGGGAAATCTTAATGGGGAAGAATAAAAACCGTTAAAAACTGCTCTGTTTAATTTCAGTAAATGCTGCCCTTTAGCAATGTATCAACAGTGGTATGTTGTGGGTGAATGAGGCAGCTGTGTACTTGAAGCAAGGCAGCAAAATAGTAGCAAGCTTTGGTCCCACTGATAAAGGAGTAAAACAAAAGACTGCTTTGGTGTTTGACCCTTCAAGGAGGTACATGGACATAATTACACATAAAAAAAAAACTGTAGCCCAGTAATGGGCAAATGCAGAAAGAAGAAAATGATTAGAAAATAAATAGTGTTGAATCATTTTTAAATTAAGAGTCCTATACTATCTTTCAACTAATCTCTTATTGTCAAAACCAAGACAAACTAATGTATAATGATACTCTTAAACTTGATCTCTTGTCAAACATAAAGTACATTTCTTTGGACCATAGTCACGTTAATATCTCTTTTTTTTAAATTGGCAGATTATGACTACACACCTACATTTAGACTGATTAGTAAGCTAAAAGAAATGTTTTTCCAAAACAAAATGAGTCTTAAACAACTATAGTCATAGTAGCTGAGAGTTACTATAAACCTCATCATGCCAATCCTAAAGATCCATATCGTTGAGTACAAGGTTAACCTGAAATGTAATGTATTCTTGATTGACATCTCCATGTTCGTGCCATAAATGTAATAAACCACATTCATTTAGATGAAGCTTGCTTATCTATTTTTAATGTATGTGTTGGCTTGTCATACCGGCAGAAATATTTACACAGTCACTGCTGTGCTCTCTCTGGAGTAGAACCTTTTTATTCATGTTCACCTTGTCTGACTCACTGTGCATTTACATCTAATCGCTAGTTTAGATGGAGAATGAAAACAGTGAAAAAAGCTCACGAAGACCGTGGCGATGCTGTAAGCCCTCCGCCCAATGCTCTGTTACAGCAGGTCAAGCGTAAGAAGTAGGTCAGCTGTTGATTGAAACTGGGTCAGGTTGGCCTATTGCTGATGGCCCTCGGGCCAGCCAATGTGGGTATTAAGTATATATGCTTCCCTCATTAACAAACAATAATGTTCACTGCAGGATTAACACCCTATGGTCCTACTCGTTGACTTAACCTAATGTCATTTTGACTGTTAAAACTAGAAACTGGCTTGAGGATGGAAAGAGATTAAGGTTCGTTCACTTTTAGATTCTAGGCACTTAGCAGAAGCTTTGAAGTGCATCACTAGAATTCAATTCCTAAATCAGCAGAATTACATGCAGCAGCCAATAGTATTTCCTCACAATATGAATGGGCTGGGTAGTGCTGTATCTACAGGAGTTTTTTTTAGCAGGAATCATTTGAATGAAAAAAAAAGAGTTTCAGTGAGTTTACATCTTTTTGGCCAAGAGTTAGATGAGAAGATTGATACTACTCTCGTGTCTATACATAAATATGAAGCTACAGACAGCAGTCGGTTAGCTTAGCTTAGCACAAAGACTGGAAATAGGGGGGAGACGGCTAGCATGGCTCTGTCCACAGGTATTACAATGTTTTTGTACTGAATAAACAAACTAAAATATGAACATGTTAGTGAGCTTTAGAGGTGCTGGTAGGCTGATTTTGTTACATTCGGACTGAGCCAGGCTAGCTCTTTTCCCTTTGTTTCCAGTCTTTATGCTAAGCTAAGCTAAGCTAACAGGTTGCTGTCAGCTGTTAGCTTCATATTTTCAGACTTCACTTTGCAGCAGTTCAGGTTGTTTTCAGATGTCCTACCTCATTAATCAGTGACTTTAACCACTGAGGAAAGCCTTCCTTCCTGTGGGATAGTATTCACTTGCTTAAACACATTTGTGAGTTTATTGGCTCGGAGTGTGTGTTATTACCACAATGTTCTTCTTCTCCATGGTTTCTGAAAAAGCAGCCCGGCGTGCTAGTCACTGCTGAGATGAGTCAGCCCATCAGAGAAAACCCATATCACCACCAGCCATGTGTCATTATGTATTCCCTGAACTTCCTTTCATAGTTCTGTGGTCGTCCTTCATTGTGTTTCCAGATTTTGAAAGACATTCAACACATCTGTGATTTTCATCCTTCATTAGGCAAAGCAAATAATCTAAAGGTAGAGCATCAGGGCTAAACCACAAAGACATGGCTTCACTTGTTTGGTTTGATTTGATGCAAGATTGAATTTCTTGCCAGCAGTAAACAAGCTGGAGGGCACACTTGACATCAGGGGAAAAAAAAACCTTGGTTGTCATGACAAGTCATGGAGATGGGCTTGATGGCATTGTTTTGCACAAAGCGTGGGGCATCATCAGTCAAATGTTGGGAAGGTTTTTTTGTTTTGGTTCTGCACGATGATTGCTCTTTTGCCATGATGCCAAAATCAGTCAGGGGGTGCAGTGGGTAAGATCATACTGGCTCTCTGTTAGTCATTTAAGCAACATTGTACATTTAATAGGGCTGACATACACCCTAATTGTTGCTGAGGACACTTTGTTTCCATGTGGGACATCATTCTCTTCATGTAGATGTGACCACATCATTTTGCTGTCTGTGAAAGTATCCCCATACAAAACTCATTATTTTAGTTCCCAAGGTCATTTCATTCTTCAATTAAGAAATAAAGACATTTTTGGCAAGCCCTGAACCACGCTTGGATGAGAATAAATCATTCTGACAGTTAGGAATCTTTTAGTGGCTTTCATGCAGCTTTGAGCCAAATGTCCAGGATAATTATATTTGATCCAAGGATCTCCTCGTCACAGGTTTCTCTGCTTTAAAAAAACAAACATAGTGAATAGAGCTAGATGAAAGATTGTTATCACCAAGCTGAATGTGCTCAGGTGTGTTTGTTCTTCATGCAAAGGTGCTGCAGGCCATTTACACAGCCATCAAACATGCACAAATGCAGACAAAGCAACATTTAATCACACGAGATGCACACATGTTCATACACATGCCTGTACGCACTAGCACTTTGTCTACATTACATAGAGGCACATGATTTATTATCAACGCTCATGATTATATCAACAAATATACTTTTCGGTTTGAAATCCTTTTTGCCGCAAACTGTTTAGCTGGTTGAATTTCTACCCCGTCACAAAAACAAAGATAATTATTCTTGGCAAAGGAACAAAACTCCCCTCATTTTTCCACAAAACACATATCAATGCATCATGTCCAAACTGTGCTTAAAGCTCATGCCAGTTGCTTGTGTCTGGTTTAGTCCTGCTGTTGGCTACAGTCACACCCAACACTTTCACAAAATTGACAGATGAATTGAACCGTTTATTTTGGAACTCTCATTTCCATCCATTTTACTTCCGCTGCCTCCCTGCCACCGGCAGTGCTGAGTCCTTTCAATTTGATTAGTATATTCTCTGTCATGTCAATAAAGTTTTTAAAGAAAAAATCACATCCCCTCATGCCTGGGGGATCCTCTGTGCCAAAAACAACAAAATATTCTAAGAAAAAGTCTTTTAATTTATGCTTCATCCATAAATATGTACTGAATTTTCGTTGGGTTATTGTTGATCTAAAAGCATACTGACCTGTTTTCCAAAAAGACTGAACTCTCCACTGATATTCCAGTTTGTGTTTGGTCTCCTAGTGACATCCCCATGTCTTTGTGTTATTTTGTCCTGACCAATGACTGTATTTACTTAAGTTGTTTTTTCTGTGTTTTGTGGTCTTTTGTGTTTGGTATTACATAGTGAGTGTTTTGTTTGACGATTTGTAATGTGGTCAGCACTCACACGAGAGACATGTCCAGTGGAGGGTGGTTGGATGATTATTGCGAGCGTGTGAACTGAGCTGTACAACTGAATAAAAATATCTGCATTTTTGGGTTTAGGTTTGTCCAAAATGTATGCATCTCTACATTTCTAAATGTGTGTGTCTCTGCAGTTCTAGGAAAGTCTTCTCCTTCTTTCTTTCTCTTAACTTTCCATCTGCATGTGTTTGTATGTTTGCATTGGGAGAAACCTGGGAATGGCCAGCGTCTGGACAAACCAGGCAGACAGACGGATGAACATGCCAAAATGTGACCAAGAGAGAGGAAGGCGATGTTAAAAACAAGGGAGGACAAGAGGAGGAAAAGGCAGAGAGAACTTGGACGGTGGAGAAAGTGGAGAGAGATGGGGCCCCTGACCTGACCACACCGACACACTCGGGTCTCTCTCTCCTTGCCAGCTGTGCATTGTGGTCGATTTGTAGAGGACACACATGCACACACATATACTTATCTACGCATGCTGAGGATGAGGACATACTTGGCCTGTATGCATGTGTGTGTTTGAGTGTGTGTTTGGATGTGACAGCCTATCCATGCGTGCTAAAGAGAGTGTGGATGCTACCAAAAATCCTACCGTCTGTGTTTGTTTTCCTTCCAGCCTTTGTGCCTTTGTGCTCATGTCCCTGAACCTGTATGCACATCTGTGTGTGTATACGTATATTTACACGTCTGCTGGAGTGTGCTGGTGCTCATTTCCATCTGTTTTTCTTGCTCGGCAGCCATGAGCGGGCAGGATATTGGTGTGTAGAGTGTCCCCATGTACCACTCCATCATCTCAGCCTCTTCGCTGTGTCTCCACATGTGTGTCACGTCTGCGAACCATTAGCAATGTCGAGCACAAACGGAGTAATTAGGAATAAGTGCTCAAAGGTGCAACAGTTAGACCCCGCAAACCCCCCAAAGATACCTTCCCACAATGCTTTGCCGCATTCTCAGGCCACCGTTCCCACCACTGGAGTCTGACTGTTACCCAATGCTCTCGTCTCTGCAAATAGAAATGGTGCTACTAACAGGCTATGTGGGCACCCTGTGTTTCCAGAGTGGGCCCCAGGGAGTGCTGACTGGCCCTCGAAGGGGTTATTTTTACTGTGTGTGGAGTTCTGTTGGACTGGCAGCAGAGATGTGCAGGAAATGCAGCATGGTCAAAGAGTCAAGAAGGGGAAAGTTCCCTCTTAACACAGCAGTTTGTCATGTGTGTGTTTCATTCTGAGTGTAGTGCACATGATTGTGTTTATGTGTATCTATGGGTGTGTATGTGTACATTACACTGTAACCAAATGCGGGTGGGCTTTTACAGTATGTGCGCGCTGTGTTTAGGCAAGGAGAACTGCCGGTGTGTTTGTTTGTACGAGTGTTGTGTGTGTTTGTCTCCCCCATTTCTAGGAAACAGGCTTTCCTTAGCAAAGCCGACAAATCTGCTGTAACCTCTGTAACCCCCACCCACCACAACCATCACCACCACCTCCACCCTTCCCTTCCTGGAGACAAGCTGGAAATCGATACTCAGCAATCTGAAGAAGTGAGCGTGCCAGCATCCGTAAGCTGAGGTTTTGGGCACGGAACATCAGTCAGTTACATATGCGCATTGGAGCATCCAAACAAATACACGTAAACACACACGCATGCACGCGCACACACTGCGCACACATGTTAATGTTTGTGTGGACAAGGGGACTTCCCACACAAGCTCATGACATCTTAATTCAGCATCACCGAGTGCAAAGTGGTACACAGCGGAGAGAATAACAGAATGGAAAAACTGTATTGCTCCAGCTGAGGTCAGTTTTGGAGACGAAACCCCTAGATAAGTGAGCAAAGTAAAAACCTGAACTATGTGCCTTAATCGCTGTCCTTACTCTGCCCTCCAACGATACGTGCTTCTGCTCGAGTCAAACAAAGGACGAAAAGGGAAATCAGCACAAACATATTTGCATATGCTCACAGTTTACTCTTGAGCGAATGCAAATGTTGTGTGGGAAATGGATCTAAACAATTGTAGGCGTAGTCTAATTAAGATAACGCTTTTTCCATTGGTTCTGAACAGTTGCACATATAAACAAATGTGCCTGCTATGCATAGATTTTATGGATAAACACACCTACTCATACACACAATCTCACATACACACAAACGTAAACACACTGAGGCCACCATAAATTACAGTCGTCCCATCTGGGAGCATTAAGAAGCTGTTAATGAATAGGGTGCTGGAGCAGCAGCCACAAGTGGAGCAAGGCAGCTGGAGGAGGGAGGCATGGTGGAGGCAGGGAGGATGGGGGGCTGGGTAGCATCTGGGCAACAGATATGTGTGTAGTCATGTAAAAAAGGTTGCGGTAACAGTGCACGTCTTGGGGGAGGAGAGGAATCAAAAGATGTGTTTTGAAGCCAGTGCTCTCTGTGACCTGCCGGGTAGAAAATGTGCTCTGTGAGTGTAACAAATGCAAATAATAACTATAATCACAATAATGTTTCTTCATAAAAAATAAATTCTGTGGAAGGTCAAACATGAGTGCTCACATTTTAAGCTCAAACCTTTAACATTGTATTAATAAGATCGGAAATTCAGATAAACTCAGTAACCCTGCACACTCCCCATACTGCTGAATGGGCTCACACAGAAGTGGGGCTGCAGGGAAAGGGCAGCTCAGCTCCAGACTAATGGCTTCACCTTATCTATGCGAGGTGTCGGAGGAGGTGTGGCAACAGAAGGGCCAGTTATCTTAAGTGACCTTTTAATACCCTTGGCCCGTTCACAATACCTCCACTGGCGGGCATTCAAAGTGGACACATTGGCAATATACGGAGCAGAAGTGTGCCTCAGAAGAAGACAAAAGACACCACCTGTATGCTAATGCATTGTGAGGCTTTCAGAGAGAGGCCAGTGCTGCAGAAGCAGAAGGATGAAGTGTGCCGCTCCTTTGGAGAAGGCCCGGGGCTGTAAAATGAAAGCAGAGGCCAAGAAATTGATTTTGGACCCTCTTTTTTTGAACAAGTAGAAAGGGAAGAAACAAGAAAAATCTGAAGTGTGCCACTTTGTGAGGGAGAGGGTGCTGTAAAATTGATTTTCTCCTTCTTTAAGGTTGCAAAGGAGAGAGACAATAAGAGCAATGTGGATGAGTAACTACAGGGTGGTGCTGAAGAGAGAAGAAAGGGCATGGGCAGTAAAATTCATTTCCAATCTTTGTGTTAAGTAATGAGAAAGAGAGAGAGTGGTGGAGTGTGCCACTTTAGATGGGAGGCAGGGGGTGTCTGAGGAGACAGATAGGACCAAAGGCTGTAAAATTCATTTTCCCTTCCTCTCTTTAAGTAATGGGAAAGCAGAAGTCGCTGAGGGTGAGTGTGTCATTAAGCAGAGGGAGTTAAAACGGGGTAATAAAATTCATTTCCTCTCTTCTTATTCTGTATTTTCTTAAGAAAGAGAGAGGTTTGACTAGCAGAGTGTGCCGTGGCAGAGGGACAGCTGTTCATATGGAAAAAAGGAAGCGAGGTCAGAAGCTGTAAAAGTCTTTCACTTGTTTCCTCAAGTAATAAGTAGCAGCATGTGCCTGTTTGAATGGAGGGTGGAGTAATTGCTATTAAGCAGATTTTTTAGCACGGCACACAGGGACACAGCAGCAGAGACAGTTCCTCCCTTTAGAGCCCTAGACCACATATGCACACTCTTTGCTCATTCATAAACACACGTATGTAAACACATCTTCAGCATACACACAAGCTCACCATTTGTGTCAGTTGGATTTACCACTATCTCTGGGCTCCTCCAGCAGCAGCTTTTTTATTCACACTATCTTGTTTCAGCTGAAAAGCCCCGAGCCATCTATTTACCACACTGTCTCTCAGTGTGTATACATCCAGACCTTGTCACTGCATAGTTTTTCACACCATCTATTGCTATGTGTCTGCAAACCATCTTCAATTATACAACGCTCTATCAAAACATGATTTTTTTCCCCCGCTTTCACACTATCAGCAAAACAAGTTGCAAAAGGAAACATCAGAAAGTTGCATGAATACTATTTCCCATCTGTCAGCAGGAATCAGCAGCAATGCCACTGCAGCCGTAGAGCGAACGTGTCTGTAAAGTATAACCTCTTGTTAGCAATGGTGTCACTTGCTGTTGCTGTCAGTGTGACAGTCACTACGGCACAAATTCTGGGCATGCCAACTGCCTATGTCTCCTCTCTCTCTCGGCGCCCAGGGCCTATCATTGCTGAAAAGATCTGGGCACTTTGGACAGATCGCTGCTCTTTGGGGGAAGGCAGAGCATGTCACTTTCAATTCAACATATTTCAGGGGGTAATGATCAAACGTGGACGGCTTGGGCTTCTTCAAAATTGACAGCGTGGGTACATGCTGTTCTCTCTCAAATCTGGTTATGTTGACTCCTCTCTGGGATCAGGTGCATCTAGCCTACTCTTCCAAAAAAAAACAAGGCTCTGCAAACCTTGTCATTGCTATTAAGCTTCCTTTCTGCCTTTATTCTCTGGAGAAAGGTGCTCAGCTGGCCCCTGTGAGATTGTTAGAGCTTACTGTATAAGTGTAATGTGGTGCTGGGTTGTTTACCAAGCGATATGATTTTGGTTTCCCTTTTCACTTCACAGTCTTGTATTTGCTGTAATGATGTAATTGTGCTTTGGCGTGTCGTTGTAATTTAGCTGGGCAGGTTATTCACGCTGAGCCTCCTATACACTGCCAGGCTGTTGTGTTGTTGTGTCAAGGAATAGCAGGGGATGGTAAACAGAGCCTCTGGGTGGTCCCCTTTCTCTGGACTCAGACTCCCTGGACACACCGTAAAGTCTATTGACAGGAGAAGAGCTCTTTTCTTTTCAACACAACCTGCGTAGCTGCTCTTCTCTCCTTTCTGTTCTGTCGCTTGTTTGTGGCTGCCGGAGTCTATGGAACTGCTCTCATACATATTGAAGGGGCTTTTGAGAAATCTACCAGTGTGCGGCTATTTAATCCAGCCTACCCTCCTCTCCCTATTTACATTTGAGTGTCAATCTCCCTCTCTTTCTCTCTGCGTCTGTCTGTATCTCTCTTAAAAGTACTTTTGCATTCCACTATTCAATTTCTGTTTTTCTCTCTCTCTTCCACCTGCCCACTTCGATGCAAGCCCCCGTCACCCCTCCCTTTCTCACACCACTTAGCTACAAATTTCTTTCTGCTTCAAATTTTTTTGCCTTTAGTTTTTTAGATCAAAACTCTTGAGTGAGCATCTCTCAAAGCCTGCCTACCTTAACTCATACTCCTCTCCATCTTTTTCCCTCTAAATCTCTCTCCCCACTCACATTTCAATAAATCTCTGTTTCTCACTGTCTTCTTAAATTGTTTTCTTGAAAACTATATCTTTTATGCTTTCAAACACTTTCTTTCTTATCTTTGCTATTTTCTCCTTCTCCTTCTCCTTCTGCTCAAAATGTCCTGTGGTAAATACAATAATAATCTATTTCCGCTTTATTAAATCATACTCATACGTCTCCTCACTTCCTCTTTATTATCTTGTTCCATCTTTCCAGCCTCACTCTTGCATGCTGCCTCCCTATCTTTGTATTTGTAAGTTATTCCTCATCTGAACATCTTATTAAATCTTGTGCCTCTCCTCTATCCCTCTGTCCTTTTTTGTTTCCTGTCTATTTCTATCTTTCTCACTGTCCTCGCCGGCACCCTCCTATTCATTTGGCATCCATCCCTGCTTCCGCTTCTTCTCTGCACTCACTTTCGCCTCAAATATATTTACGTTTACACACTAAGTCTCTTTTCACCTTTATTTTAAACCTTCCTCCTTCTTATTTCCTCCTCGTTATTACACTTCCTGTCGAATTCTATCTCACATGTAGAATCGTTGGTGTTTTTGCACTGCTCAAAGCTGGATGAACGGGATGGATGAGGCCTCCATTTGCTGCTACTATCCAGCCTTTCCAAATGACTCTGCATTTCCCAAGAGAAGGCACTGCATTGTTCATTTGTTTGTCTGTGAGTCACCTGCAATATCTCAGACACCACTTACTCGTTTTGACAGTCTAAGGGAAATGATGCATCGCACCTCTAAAATTTTAATTTGCCCGAGGGAGGGAGCCATAATTACAGGTCAGTAAAGGTAACATGTTTGCTAATTACTGGCCCAAAGGTTTCTCTGCATCATTTATAGGTGAAAACATGTTTATTGTTGCCTCATGGTATATCCCTCCTTTGCATATTGTCCTTCTTAAGTGCATCTTTTTTAAGCTTGTCACTCTCATCTCACACGCCTCCTTAATTTTTCTTTCATTCTTGGTCTTACACTCTCGTTATCTAACATTGTGTTTGCATTTCTCCTCAATCCTCCTCCTCCTCATCCGCCTCCTTCTCAGCTGCTCTTTGTCTCTCAGTTTGGCTTGTACGGTGGGTATGCAGGCGTACATTTTTGTGCGTCTGTGTGTGTGGGTGTGGGTGTGTGTGTGTGTATGTGTGTGTATGTGTGTGCCTTCCTAAATGTCTAAGCACGGCGACTGCCTGGCTGTCAGCAAGGCCACTCGCTACGATGTCATCTTAATAGTCTTTCCTGAACTCCAATCTCTCAGCTGACACAGTGATCATTGGATACGGCTATGCATAATCAACCACCTCTTTGTTTACCTCTGATAATTAACTACAGTTAATTAAGAGCTGGCACTTATCACTTTATCTCTTTGCTGTAACGCACGGGTTACTTACTGATTACCTTTGTTTTGCTTTAAAATTGCTCCACCTAATCATTAACTTTGCTTCTATTGCCTCGGGAAAGTCAAAGGAAAATCAACAATCGTGCCAGAGCAGACAAAAACAAGACCATGAACAAACTTGTTTTTTATAGGCAAACTATTGGTAGGATGGTTAAGCTACCTTTACTGCATCTCTATTTCATAAGAGGAGGTAGATCTGTACAATGCTAATTACAGGACACGCTTTATTTCCATTGTTTGCAAAGAAAGAGCTCATAGGTTTAGGAACAACTCCTGCAGAGGAGCTGCATTGACTAACAATGGAGGCTGATGCGACACACACTGACTGGACCGAGCGCTGCTGGGCTGCTGCACAGTTTACGCCAACACAGTTCTCTTATTTAAATAGATTGTGGTGTTGTTTGGGGATGGGAAGATGATGATAGTCTATCATTAAAGCTAACATCACAGCGAAGGCACCACCAAACACTTCTCTCTCCTTTAATGGCCATGCTGTAGAGCAAGAAGGAAGAATGTGGCAACAAGCTTCAACACAAGAAGGCGACTCACTGCACATTAATGTTTGATAACATATTAAACAATTTGAATCATGCAGCAGGTTATAAGAACTGTCCCTCGTGTAGGTGGTTCTCATACAGAGGCATATATTCTTTATAATTTTCAGAGATTTTGGAGTGAAAAAGTTATCGAGTTTTGATTTCTCTTTTCAGGATCACAGAAAGTGCAACTCTATGACATCATCTAATTACTCTGGTTGAAATGGTCGACAAAAACAAATTATGGACAGTCAAGTTCCCATGCCTACATGAAAAGGTTTTCCCTATCATTTTCCTATATCTTATTTTCATGCCGCAGAACAGGCTCAGTGCAAATTCTGTCAGGATTTGAGGTGGATAGGGGTGTGTTTATGTGTGTATATGCGACTGCGTTTGTGTCTATGTGAACGTGCAAGCCTGCAGAGATCCATGCATGTGTGTTTGTGTGTGTCTGTCTGCTGTAGAAAATACATATATCAGGGCTGAGCTGCAGCCTTTCGTTCCACTTCATCTTTCTATTTACTCATTCAGTATTTCAGGTTTTAAATTAAAGGTCTACTCATTTGGCTCCTGATAGAGTTTTGACATAAATGTCTGTGGCGTGGCGAAAGCTTTTCCACAACAATTTTCGATTGCAATGCAAATGACAATTATGTTGGCAGTCTCTCTAACCCTTTTATCTTCCCACCGAGCCAGAAAAAACAATTGGACTCTAAAAAATTGATCCACTGGGATGAGCACTCTTCATGAATACAAAACACATTATTTAGGACGACCTGCTTGACACTGAATAGCACACAATTACCATATATATGTGCCTTTCTGCGTTTGTAAATCTGAAATGGTTTGTCAGTTTGGATTGAATTTTTAAATGACAATTGCCTGAACTTTGAATACTCAGAACCAGTGAACATAGAATATATTGCCTGTAATATACAGAGAGAACTCCACTTGAGTTTTTTGCTACATAATGTAAATACTGAAAATAAAGGCATTATGTAAAACGCTTGACGAAATAGTGTGGGTGTCTCATAGAGGTGATTATTCAAAGACAAGGACAACACAGCACAGAGTCGGACAGGAGATGAAAATAGATATTAGTAGTTGCTTAGTCTGGTTGGAGCACCAGATGA
Organism: Sander lucioperca; assembly: GCF_008315115.2. Classification (NCBI taxonomy): domain Eukaryota; kingdom Metazoa; phylum Chordata; class Actinopteri; order Perciformes; family Percidae; genus Sander; species Sander lucioperca. The sequence continues at coordinate 13,578,728 of NC_050188.1, read as the reverse complement.
GTGGGATGTAATTGCACTGTGACAATTAAACTGTCAGATAAACTGTTGATTTGCAATCAGCAGTCTACCTGACAGTTTAATCATCTTGCGAAAACGTTGGGCCTTCTGTGACAGCCGCAACCTTCTAACATTTCATGCACTGTCTCCTGTGGCCAGCCCAGTCTAGATGAGATCACCTAAAGCAAAAACATCAAATCTTAAAGGCTCCATCTCAGGGCTGCACATAGCCTCATATAATGTAAGAATACCTGATTTATTTCATTCTTTTTTTATGTGCAATGGGATACCTTACAGATTAAATGTCACATTATGGCTATCCCGCTCTCTTTGCATTCCTTCACTGCTTTCTTAAATATGGACCAAATCCCTGCAGAGTTTCACATCCCTAAATATTTTGTATATATATATTTGTCCTAAAATGGAGTCAATCCTCCAAACTATGTGCAGTTAGCTGTTTGAATGTATTACAGTATCCAGAATGGTTTCCCCTTTTTTTACTTATTTTTCTTTACTTTTTGTTGATATCTTTTAAGCTGTTGTGCTGCAAAGCAGGCATAGCAAATAAAGTGCCATGTCAAGCAGAAGCAGGCTTGAAACCCCCCCTCTGGCAATATGGCTCACTAGGCTGAACAAGCAGCTTGCAGTCCAGATTATCCTTGTCAATAGAACAGAAAATGAGAATCGGGATTTACAATGTATCTAACAGCATGGAGGTTAAATGCTTCCAGTTGACGGTACAGTCTTGACTATCTACATTTGCCATTTTATAAATGATTTCAAAGGCTCAAAATGCCATCATATTCAAAGTTAAGGGGGATTTTACTTCCATGCTGATATTACAAATGAACACATAGTGAAAAAGAGTCATAGAAAACCTATAGATAAGATAGATAAAAAGAAATAACTGCGCAAACACACCAGATACGGTACTCAGCAAGGCTGGTGCACTTCAGTGAATGCACCACCCTTGCATTCAACATTGGAATGAATAGCTGGAACAACTGTACAAGGAAATGCAATAGCCTTGCAACAAATACAATAAAATAATGTTTTGCAGCTTTTAATGTTCAGGATTAATTTACAATGTGCAGAGAGCTGCTTAAATAACTTAAATTTTTTAGGCTGTATTTTGTGTTTTTAAGTGTTCATGTTTTTGTCTCTCCTGTAGGAGAGAATTTATGTTTCATAAGTGCAATGAAAATGTTTAATTAACATGCCAATAACGTAAAAATATATATATCATATGAATAAATGATGAGTGATTTCCTGTTTTACAACACTTTTTTATATGCAACATAATAAAGGCAGTGACTCATTGTGGTTTATACCTGTAGCTATTCTCAGAGCATGATCTGATCAACTTTCTAGAGCTGGTATAATCCTTGAGGAAAGAATTTAAAAGTATAGGGTACTAAAGAATTGTAGGTATACTATAAAATCTGCACAGTGACATTTTATTACATTAAAAAAACACCATGAAGTATGATACGGTAACTGTAAGCACACATTCAACTGTCCAAAGAAATCCAGAAAAATATTTCTAAATGTTATGTTGCAGGGCAATTTCAACATACTGTACATGCTGGGCTTGTAATAATGTGTACAACACGTAAACATACATACAGTATACAGTGAAACCTGCGGAGCTCGCGTCTCTCGGACAGCCCTCTGATTGGTCCCTCCGGTAGAAAAGGCGGGGCTCGTGGCTGTGTGCGTTTCACAAAACCAGCCACCACGCAACTCGAGCGTTCATTCACTACGGATTTGTCGAGTTGCCCATACCTCTCTACGGTTTTTATTCCTGTACGAATCTATTTGCTTTTTTCTTGTATACCTACTGCATGCGTAAAGTGTTTTTAATCACGCAGTCTCCAGGTGCGCGGACAAGTTCTTCTCGGTGAACTTTTTGGTGTTTTTTTTTCTCAACCTACCTGAGTTGTTTCCTCTCTGCACGCCTCCACTCCTCTCCACCATGGATTTGGTTTGGATTGTGGGCTTCGTTGTGAGCGTCTGCGCCTGGTTTGCTTCAGCGGAGCGACACAGCGTCTACTGGAACAGCACGAATTCAAAGTAAGTATCTCATTTAATTAGTGTTTTCCCGTGTTAATTTAGGGCTCTTGAACCCACCCTTGCACTCACTTCTTTATTTATCAATGCACAAAGTTGCATAGTGTTGTTTTAAATATACAAGGACTTGTAACCTAATTCTCAGTGCCGATTAGATCATTATGATCCATACTCAGATGCATTTGAATACTTGCAACTCATGCATATTCAGCGAGCTTGTTGTGATGAATTTGTGATGGAAGCAACTGGCTGCTGTTGTCATGATAATGCAAGACAGTTGGGAGTCTCTCCCCCTCCCTCCCTCCATTTCTGGGCTCGAACCTGTTATTATCTGGCAGTTTACCTGTAATACTTTGTCGAACCTGTTCAGATTTAATCACAATGTTTCACAATATCTGTGTATGCAGCAGGATTAGTTACACCAGGTAATGTCATCTATTTATCTTTGTGAACTGACAGTGAGCTAATAGCACATACTTTTCAGGCGATAGCTCCTTTAAAGGAGGTTTCATGGACAGAGAAATGCAAGAATGTTGTTTTTTTTTCTTCTATATTTCAGGACATGATTGAGTATGACCTTTGGATACTACTAAAATACATCTTATTTGGACTCTTTATGCACACATATGTGTCTTTTCTGCATTGTCTTCTGAGTTTATTTATTGCAGGAGTGCAGCAATAATTTAGCAGTGCAGCACTCAGTTTAAATACACTGTTAAAAGTCAGTGAATTTGTGTTATATTGGTTCTGTTGCGTCTTCATTCAAAGGCCAGAAATCTTATAGGGGATGATTTTTCCCTTAAGAGTTATATATTTTTTGTGTTGGTTTTACAGGTAGGACTCACAGCACAACGTGTTGAAATATCAGTTGCAATATCCTCCCCATCTGACAGAGTCCTAACCTTTGTGTGGAGTGCAGCAGATCCTAAATCAAGAGATATCACATGGGGTTTGCGTGGCTGTCAGGGAGACATAGGGGTGTTCATATTTCAGGTGGTGAGACGAGTAATAATGGTGTATGACAGAGACAGAAGAGGTAACTTGAGGCCTGCCCAGTAGGTCACGCTGTGGGAGAGAGATGGATTGCTCAGGGAGAAGAAATTGGAGCTGAAATTGTTGGGGCGAGGGGCCATTCGGAATAAGTGGGGGTCAATTAGAATTATGTTTGATGATGGCTGGGGTGAAATGGCTCAGGGGTACCAGGAGGGTTAGGTTTATACACCACAAATGAACTTCTATATGCACCCACACACAACCCACCCATTTGCTCAATCGGACGGGCAAGCACAAACCAAACTCCTGGCAGACAATCACTCAATCACAAACTAGGACACTCAATCACACCAACTGACTAAATCTAAATCAATCAGTGTTGGGCTCACACGCTCTCTCTGCTGTACAAACAGATGCTTTGTCTTGGTTGCAAACACCCAGATATTCAAATATTCTCCCACAAGCTTAAATACAACCACTGTAACCCTGTGGTTAAAGCTACAGCATTTACTGCTATAGAAAGGTCACAATTACAGCGACAAAACCTTTCACTGAAAATAAGAAATAAAGTCCCAGATGGAAAGGCGTTTTGTATTCCAGCCGTGGAACGACCATGATCATTCCTGTATATATAGGCTACTGGTAATCCTCCCTTTTGCACTTGCTATTTTTTTTCCGGATGACTGTGCTAAATCTCTCTATTTGGCTACTTTTAATCCTGTATTCGCAGAAAAAGCACAGAGTCTCTGAGATGTTTTCATTTGGTACTTTTCATCATTCCTGGTAATCTGCTCTCCCCTCTGACCCGTTACTTGATCCAGTGTGTTGACGTCCATCTTTTCTCTCCTGAGATGTGTTTTCCCTCTGTGTGTTGTTCCATCCCGTTGGTCAGAAAGCTGGCGTTAATCAAATTAATCTCAGATTGATCACGTTGATCCATGTGGTGCAGGCTCATTTCCTATTTTGTGTGTATGTGTGTGTGTATGTATATATGTGTGTGTGTGTGTGTGTATATATATATATATATATATATATATATATATATATATATATATATATATATATATATATATATATATATATATATATATATATAATAAATATATTATATTTGTATTATATTTGTAACCTTTTGTGTCTAATTAGCAACAGCTTAATTACCAGCACCGGTTTCTTTCCCAGAAAGAGGCTCCCCAGTATGCCCAGTCCGTTCGGGTCCCTGCATGCAAGTATGTGTACGTGTCTTTTGTGAAGGGAGTGTCTGTGCAGAAGCCCGCGTATGTGTGTGAGCACTCACAACATCACCAGATTCGAGTGACTCACACACTCTCTTACACATTAACCCCAGTCATACACACACACACACACACACGTCACATAGTTGTGAGTGATGCTAACATCATCCCAGGAGCCCTCTGGACTCTACAGCTCCGATGTGAGGCAATAATCTGCTCATTCACTGCTTCTTCCTCCCTTTTCCCTGCTGACAGAGCATGAGTAGACCACCAACCTCCTTCTCTGCTTTGTACCTGTCTCCCCCTCTCTCCAGCACCTCCCTCCCCCTCTTCTTGGCCAAGTTCCCTTTTCAACTTCTGTTCTATGGTCTCCAGTTTTGCGAGTCTGTTAACCATTTCATGGCTGTCTCATGAGAGAAGTTTGAGCCACTGTTTATTTTAACTATCATCCCCATCATCACCTTTTCAGTTTTTGGTAACCCATTTTTAAGATAATCTGTTCTAACTATGAAGTCTTGGTTTTTGCTATGCCTTTTTTAATCAGCTTTTTGATTTTGTTAAAACGCTTCCAGATCATTTCATCTTACCATTGCTGGTGCAGTGGTTTAATTCATTCAATTGAATATGCTTTTGTGCTGTGTTGACTCAAATGAGGGAGGTATTTAAGGCATGTTTCACCCACATGAAGTTTTTTTTGTGGTATTTACCACTAAAAATATGGTTGTTTTGTGATGCTTCCCATACAAATTGTGATGTGTTTTGTGATGCTTCCCATACAAATTGGGGAATAGTCTTCACGGTGAGCCACAGAAAGAGAATAGTAACTGGTGTGACCGATTGGGGGTCAGAGTTCGCTATGTGATGAAGTGGCACAGCCTCTATCAATCTGTCAGTCATTCTGTCACGGCGGTGGTCCCTGAATACTGGCTGCCACTCAGGCCAGCCCCTCTTCACACGGCCGTGGCTCTGCCTCTGGGAAACTCTCATTCTTCCCCCTCCTGTCTTTTCGGTCCCCTTTACTCCTTCACCAGCTTTTATCTCAACTTTACAAGCTGTCCCTTTTCAGTCTATTATTTCCTTACCTCCAACTCTGGCTCACGGAGCAGGGGGGAAGGAGGGAAGCATGCTAAGAGGTGTGGAATTTTTATATCGTTCTTGGCACCCATGGCGATCCGTCACAAGGCACTTTGCCCTTTCCTTCATGCTTTTTTTTTTTTTTTTCCCTCCCTCAGCTTTTTCTTAAAGCTTCCTTATTCTATCTCCCCATGAAAAGCCACTCTAGTCTTCCCAGCAAACCTGTTTCTTTTTTTCCCTCTTGTCTGTGTGTGCTTCTCCCCTCTTCTTGAGTGTCTTGCTGAAGCAGTGGAAGTGGTAGAGCCAGTCTGAGAACTCAAACCATGTAAGGACAGTACTTAAATGAAGAAAAAAAAACAAAGGTATACATGTAGGAGTGGGTTAACATGTCTGTTTGCCTTCCGTGCATGTGAGTGTGCACGTTTGAGAGATGAAGAGTAAGATTGGGTAGTCAGTGGGTGTGATTATGTGACCACAACAGATATGGGATTGCTGCGATTTCCAATTAATCTGAACCGAAGCTACTTTCCTTTTTAAAAACTGCATGTTTCCAGCCTATGCTCTAACCCCCTCCACCACCACATCTATTCTTCAGTAAAGTTCTAAATCTATCTAAAAAAATCAGTCTTTTTCTTGCATTGTCTGCCCCCTCCCACCACCCTTAATCTGTCTTTATAATCTGTCTGGTGAAATCAATCTGGGGAAAAAACTCTGAGATGGTCAAATGGATGGTAATCGCCTCTTATAGGTTCAATGTGCATTGAACCTATAACCTATGAACGCGTTTCCTATCTTATACAGTCTGTAATTGTCTGTAAGAAGACTTTACCTTAGTGACCAAATTGACAACGGTTCCAAAAACTGATTGTTCGATATTCCCACTTTTGTCAGTGTCAAGGGCAGGAGGGTTTGTTTTATTGACTGCACTAGATAAAGAATCAGGCCAAATGTTTTAACTTAACTGTCGGCATTACCAAAGTCTGCACACTGTCTGCTGTGTATTTCCCTATGAAGTGCTGCACTTCCTGGCTACGTCTTTTCCCGGGAAAACAGCGTATCCTGTCTGCACAATAAACAATACAGTTCTCACACCAACACACGCAAGACTGTAAAAGTCTGGACTCTGGAGTTGATTGAATTTCCCAGGCTTGTATGAGAAACAAATTTGTTCAAACTCTGAGAATAGGTATATTATTTGTTGAGGGATTTTTAATAGTGATTGATTTTATGAGGGATGTGCTCAGCTGTCGAGCTTTGAGGATGATTTGGGATCCGCCTCCCTGCCTGCGCTGCTGTCAAATCTCTGTGTCTCTATTTGGGGTTCTCCTCTGATCAGTGTCACCCCCGCCAGTGTTTCTCTGCCCCCTGCCCATCCTCATGTCCCTACCTTATCTTCGCAGCAGACTTCCTCTCTCCTTTCCACTTTGCTCCTCCTTTCTGCACTGCTTCACAACTCTATAACCCCACACAAAAATGAAAGAGGAAGACAAACTCCATTAGTACACAGATTTATGATTAATAAGTGGAGCCTGCACTATCATTCTCATAGTATGTGAGGCAGAGATAGTGTGTGTGTGTGTGTGTGTGTGTGTGTCCTCATAAACTTGTTTGTCAAATCTTGGTTACATTCAACAGCGTTGTATCTGTTTGAATGAGATAGCAAGAGTTAGATATTATCTCTGAAAATGAACCATTGTGTTTGTTTTGTTGTGTAAATAAGGGTCATTGTGTAACTTTTGTTTTTCTCTTTCCTTTTTTCTCCTGTTTGTTAGATGTCTAGGCTAGTGTGTAAACATATCCCCACAGCAAATACTGCCACCCCCTAGAGGTCAGTTGTGTTATTGCCATTATTACTATTAGATATCTGTAAAGAAGAACTACTAAAAAAAAATCAATTTATTAACTGTGGCCTGTACTCACATATTGTTTCCCCATGGAATTCATTAAGCCACAAGCTCAGACTGTGTTTGCAGAAAAAAAGAAACATGAGCATGAAAGATTCGCCTTGTGGAAATCAATCCAGCAAAATCGATTTTCTTGTACAGATATTTGCCCCCTGAGAAATGTGATGTCAGTGGTGACCTTTGTGTTCTGGTCCTTCTTTTTAAGATACAAATGGCTCAGGGGACAGCTTGAGACAGTTGGAAAGAGCATATATATTCATCTAAGCCTTCTTATTGCAGTGGAATCAGCCAATTATTTCTCTGCTGGACTTAAAGCTTTGTCACTTTGCTGGGTGGCAGAAGGAGCTATGCAAGTTCAGCCAGGAATGCCGGCAGAATGACCAATGTTCCGGACAGACAAAGGTTGAATGACAGACGGGAGAAATCTGATTGAGATGGATGACAAAAAGTCAAACGGTGCAAAGAATGAAAGCTGAAATATTATGTTAAAAAGGAGGAGCAAAATGAGTTGGACCATATTTGTTTCTATGACAACCCCAGCATACCCACGCTACATTGTGCTCTGCAGAACGGTAGGTCAGAAAGTTGCATATTTGGAATACCACCAGAAACTGTTTAGTGATTGGTTTTGCAAGTCTGGGGTGGGGGAGGGACAGAGTTGACATGAGGATCTGGTTTGCTTATTGAGTGATGAAAGACGGACAGAGAGTGGGAGGGGACGGGTGACATTGATGGATGAATAGATAGACAGATCAAACAAAAAGAGTTTGAGCAAGAACATTAAACAGTCTGGCTTAACTAAACTCATGATGCATCTCTAAAAGGCTTCACCTCCATCTGATGTGCCACCTCCCTTGTGGAGTCGTGTAGAAAGGCTCCCTTGTGTTACTCTTTTAACACCTCTCACTTTCCCCTCTGCAACCATGGACACACTTTTACATACACATTCATATGTCTCTTTTTGAACTCCCAAAACTCCAGTGTAAAGAAGTAATACCCCTTCTCTGTGTGAGAACAATAGGGATGGAAAAAATACTCCACCCTGCCTATCTCACCCTCACTCTGTCCCCAGCCCTTCAGCCCCTGCTCTGGGCCTCCCTGTCCACTTTAAGCCCCTGTATTAAGCAGGGTCTGGTGCTGATGAATGGACCAGAGCTGAGCCTCTGCTCCACCCAATAATCCAGGCTTGGACGAGCCGATTAGGCGGTCCCCACATTCCGGTTCACTCATCTGTGACGCAGGCCAGTCACCTTTTACTTCGCATTAATGGCGTGTGTAAAATCCAGGAGGAAAATAATCGTGGTTATATGGTTTGGGTGACAGCACAGGTTAAGTAGACTAGAGCTCCTGTTTTTAGATGTAGTGGTGGATATATGCGGTTTGTCCTTTGCCTTTTATGGGCCTTAAAATAGTTGTGAATCGATCTTTTAAAGAGAGCGGTTCCCGTCATTGCACCTGTCTATAGAATTTGAAATGCACAAGGCCCCTTCTTGCTGACTGTTCATGTATAAAATTCTCTGGTGCTGACTTGGCGATTGTCCGACCTTTGATCCACATTGCGGCCTCTTCGCACCAGAGGTCCAGCATTCCACAGGGCGATAGAGTGCAGAGATGAGAGGGTGATGGATGGATGAAAGGAGGGGCTAGAGGTGGAGAAGAAAGCAAAATGCTGGCCAGAGAGATTAAAGAAGAGAGATTAGACTCCTGCTCCTGAAGAGGCTCCAGTAAATCAGGAATTCCTACGTAGGAAGGGAGGAAGAGTGGCCCGGAACAGCCTGTAGTCTAATTTTCACCAGACTGTGCGTTCACATACACACATTACTGACATTTATTATCCACCTTATCATGACTGAAACACACTCCCAGATTCTTCAGAGCTCTACAGACGCAACACGCACATACTCCAACACAGTCACACATTTAAACGTCTCCGGCTAAGACAGACACACAAGCACATAATCCCTGCTGCATATCTGCCATACCTCAACAAATCATCCTTAAGTAGAGAATACAACCCCTCCATGCTGTTACATCTGCTGAAATTTCAAGCATCACTGTCATTTAAAGAGGGCATCCTGGGATAAACAATGGGAATAAATCAGACGTCCTGTTGGCAGAGAGATGGATACAGTCTGGTGGTGTAACAGGGCAGATGATTTTGTTTGCTAAAGTGAAGGTGGCATGATTTGACTTTGTCAGCTAAACCTTTTCACACAAATGCCTAAGCTCTCTTTGAAGTGTGTTACTCCAATCAGTTAATTAAGCAGATGATGTGGAACGTTTCAATGCATAGGCGTTAGAGGGGAACAAAAGGCAGCAGGATAATCAAAACTATTTGCCATTAATAAAAGGGGCTTGACCAGCCTCCCCGGGTGTATTCAGCCACTGTTCTCTCTGCTAAGTGATGTATTCCATCAGCATAGCCATGTTGTGAATAGAGACACTGTATGAAACGGTGGCATTGATAAAGCAACTGTAGCACTTTCATAGATACTTTTACTGAGAGAAACTTCAAAAGCCAATTCCAACTCAAGCCCTTTGACCCCGCCCACGCCTATTCATGCCCTCTGCCTCCCCCGAAAAAGGGGCTGGGAAGTGGGGAGCAGGAGTGCATAATTACCCCCTCCAGGGCAACTTTAATACCCTTTTTTGTGTTTTAATTGCACCCCCCCTTCAACCCCCCTTTGAACACATTGGGAGCATACCACAACCAGTTTGTAATCCGGGCTTGGAGGGAGGGATTGGTATAGGGAGTTTGTTTGTGTGTGTTTTCAGTGTTTGCAGGGGGGTGATAACTCTGACAACAGTGTTTGTTCAATAGTGTTATCGATTCGACTGGAATTGAAAGTGGCAGGGGGAAAAAACACTTTTGCTCCAATCTGGTAAACAGAGCGTGGCAGGCAAACTGCAGATAAGCACTAAGCTGTCTGGAACATGGCAAAATGATAATTATTGCCCCTACCCCCAAAAGTTGGCTGGGGCCCACTATTATCAGCCCAGTTAGATGGAAGTTTCATCACTATACTGAAAAGGTGGTTGTTTTCTAATAGGCCCGTGCTGCTGTTGTAATGGCGTTGCTGGCTAATCTGGTCATCAGTATTGAGGGAATGCAGTCAGGCGGAGAGGGAAAAGGGATGGGGGGAGCAGGAGTCAGGGCCCGGTGTTTGGAGCCACAGCGTCTGTCCTTTTTACCAGGGGGTACCAGGGAGACCCCTGGCCAAAAACAACAACAACAGCAGCTAACCAACAACAGGGGCCTGTGCACTTTGATCGTTAGTCACACATATGGACCTTGTCACACAAACTCCCCAAATGCTGCTTGTTACATTCAGGGGGTTTTATGAGAAAAACTCTAGAAGAAACATCTACTCCTGTGTTGAGGTTTTTTTTTTCCTGTGAAATTTGACATTACTCCGATTGGCACCCTGCAGGCTTTTGGGAACTCATAACTCTTTGAGATCTATAGATCTGATTAAATAGCAGTCCGTAACTCACACTGGCTGCCTGACTCTTTTTTTGGGGTTGTTGAAAACCTGATGAACCATTCATGTATTCATTGCAAAAGCAACAAAACCCTATATTAGACACACATTCTTCTTGTGTGTTGTGAAAATATTGAAGTCTGTCAAATTTCATCCATTCTCGGAGAACCCCTGGTGATCCAGAACAGTAGTAGATGGTAAACTGATAGGCATTTCTTTGGGGGGAGGGGCGGGGTGTATGGGTGCAAATAGTGGGTAGCTATGCTTTAGGTTGTTGAGAGATGGGAATTACTGGGAAGTGTGTGTGAGTTTGTGTGTGTTGCTAGTGGCCAGCTACTGCTCTAGGCTGGTGATAGATGGCTTTGGCTGAGAAGAGAGCATTAGCTGTGAGCCGCCCTTGGAGCAGTCACTCAGTCAGGGGGAAGGGAACAAAGCTGAAATACCTTTTTAGTGACAATTCCCTGGAGATAAATTCATAATATCTCTGAAAGAAATTCCAGGAGGGGGAAGGAATCATGGACAGTTGAGATAAAGCTCATTTAAACATATATTATACATTTGAAGCATGCTGAAATAAGATTTCTGCGAGTGCTTCTTTGACCTACGTCCAAGGGGAGAGTTTACTGAAGACCATCATAAAGAGGGTGGAGGAGGGAAGGGAGAGATGCAGGGAGGAATGGAGGGGAGGCAGACAGTCTGACTGTGTCTCTCTATTTGTAATGAGAGGGAGTGTGGTGGGAGACGGTTACAGGCCGTCAGCAGACTCATTTTGAATGTGTCCGCCTGTCTCTCTGACCCTAATGAATGGCTTAAAACATGTGACTTTTTACTCTTATCCCGATCTTTAGTATACTTTGGTGTGTGTCTGCTTCTGTTAAAGTGAATCTGTAATCATGCATTCTGCCTCTTTATCTGTGGGTGTTGGTGTGTAGCTTTGCAGATGTCGATACTCATCTCCTGTCTTGACGGGCTGACTGCTAATGTTTCTCTGTAAACATCATTTAACTCCTGTGGGACGTAGGATCAATGTGCACTCGTTACTAACTCAACATGGCAGCAAGTAGCAGCAGCAGCAGCAGCTACACTGGCCTCACGTTCATCCATATTTATGCACATGTTCTCTGCAGATCATTCTTCCCCTTAGTGCTTTTTCCCCTCTTCATTCCACTCCAACACACACATGTATCCTCACTCACAAACTCTTTCTCCTGCTCTCTATCTCTCATTCCCAGGCCTCTCATTCTTTCCTCTGATTTCCCTGTTGTACGCTGGCGTGTAGCCGATCAATATATAATCACAGGTTTTGAGGCTTATATTTATTACTGCTCCGATGCTATAACCACGGCTATCAGTCTCCTGCCACTTGCATAACCGTCCCCTTCTGCCTCCTCCCTGTAGGTTTCTCTGGGACGACTACACCGTGGAGGTGAAACTCAATGACTACCTGGACATCGTTTGCCCCCATTACCCTCAGGGTGAGGTGCCATTGCTGGATGCTGAGCGATACGTGCTCTACATGGTGGAGCATGAGGACTATGAATCCTGCAAGCCCCAATCATACGACCAAATGCGCTGGGAGTGTGGCCATCCGTTTGCTCCTCACGCCCCTGAGAAGTTCTCGGAAAAGTTCCAGCGTTTTACTCCATTTACTCTGGGAAAGGAGTTCCGCCAAGGAGAAAGCTACTATTATATCTGTAAGTGTCAATATAGCCAAAATTATTAGAATTAATCTTGAGGGGGACTCGAATGTGTGTACCAAATTTAATGGCAACCCATCCGATACATAGGATTCGTCATATGGGAACAATATCATGGCAGTCTTAGAATTGAGATATTTCAGTCTGGTGTTAGACTGACCGACTGAAGGAATTGAGGGCAAAGTTCTGCATTTTTGCTATGTTTTTCTACTAACTGTGATATGCTGGACCTAAGCCTAACATGGACATTTAACTGGGGTGTCAGCTGAGTTTGCCAGGTTTATTCAACACTTACCCTGCTAGAATGTAACCACAAAGAGCAAGCAGTGTTGTCACACTGACCATAGCTGTAATTAGATAAACTGCAGGACAAGACACACTTCGCCTGGTCACAGATGGCTTCCTAAGCTTTGTACATGCTCCTGTCTGTTGCCAAGTGTTTGTGTGTGGGCGCATGCATGAAGGTGAATTAAGGAGCCAGTGGAGTATAAGTGCATTAGTTAGGATGTTAACGCCTGTGTGGTTTCTGCCCGGCAGCCAAACCTTTGCACCACCATGGACAGGAGTGCCTCAGGCTCAGGGTGGACGTCGTAGCTGCTGATGGTGAGTTTAAACTCCTTTCTGGCTGTAAGGAGAGCAGTTCTGATAGTTGTAAGGCTATACCCAAGCAGAGTAATTGAAGGCATTCTTCTTTTCCTTCAGGCTCTCAAGAAGCCAGAGTGGCTAAAGGAGGCACAGGTGAGGCTGAAGTTGAAGCTGGGGGTGGGGTTCACAACCCGTCCAACAGACTGCCTGCAGGTATGTTAACCAACCATGCGTCCTTTCTAATTATCCCTGACCATAAAACAATCAAGGCACATTCAGGATTACTTTGGGGTGTCAATATGTGGTGCTAATGTGTATTCTTTATCTCCCATCTTCAAGCAGATGACCCAGTGGTAATTCTGCCAGATGTCCAGAAGAGTGTACGGTCAAACTCTGAAGTGACATCCCTCTCAATCCTCTCATTGCTAGTCCCATCATTACTGCTATTGTTGCACTGAGAGTACATGAAAGGACTGCTGTTGGCAGACTTTTTTTTTTTTTTCAGGGACTACAATGAAGACAGTCCGTGGGGATGAAACCACTGACTCAAAAAGACAGTTATCCATGCCCAGTGCTGGCCACAGGGAGAGACTTTTGAAGCTTGTAAAGTACAGATGGACTCTCTTGCACTACATGTGCTGAGTAACTCCTGAGCATTTGAGACAAAGTATGTGTGCTTAGTCTTATTTTCCAAAAGGTGACAGTATTTTTCTTTTCATGGAAAGACCCAAGTTCTCCTTGATTTGTATTTTTTTAGGGCTCTGTCAAAAAAAAACAAAAAAAACATGAACCTCTTTTGGATGACAACCCTATAGAAGAAAATATGAAGAAGTTGAAGAGGAACCTAAAGCGGCCGAAGAACAATCAAGAGCAAAGGCACCAACTCTGTTTGAATTACATAAATTTAGATGGGATGAATCCACATTCAATGGAAAAATACCTTACCTTACCTTTTGAGCCAAAGATCAGTCATCTCTCCAACTTGTACACTATTCCACCCTTGAGTATCGTGTACTTTTTGTTGTATTGTTATCGTAATGGTATTGAGTGGCTGATGTCCCAAGTGATTACTTTCTCTAAATGTAGCATTGGCAGACACAGGGGCTCTTCTCGTGACTACCATTCCTTTGCGAACTCGACCATGTGCTTATATACTGTAGCACTAATACTGCACAGTACAGATACACCAAGATACACTCCACAACACTGTTACACACACACACACACACACATACACACACACACTGACATCATAAGACATGAAAACACACCACATTGAACTGTGTTATGTGTACATTCTGTGAAGATAATTTATAACATTTGCAGCTGAGATGTTTTACTGTATATACCATGTGCTCACGAAAAAAACATGTTTACTGTTGGCAATGGGGAGAGCTTTTTTCTCTCTCCCTCTCCCCCTCCTGGTAGAGTGTGAAAGGAAAAATGTGTGAGTTGTAGCGAGAGTAAGAAAAGGGAGCAATTGATTGAAAAGAGTGATAAGACAAAATGTTTTTCTGCCAAAAGCAAACACTGAGATGTTGTGTGTATCGCAGAGAGGCTGGACTTCTCTGTTTGTTGAATCTTGCCGCTGTATTGGTTAAACTGTCTGACATGAAGTGCTGGTATCTTTCATTACAACAGGAACCAACCTTGTGTATCATGGTGCTTTCCTTCATAAGTTCAACACCCAGCATATACTTCTAAACACAAAGTGAAATTATTTACACTTTCAGAATAATGATCACAGTTTTGGATGATTTGAAAATGTTATAGTTCACAACAGACTAGACACGGCATCACCCCGAGTTGCCAAGCACATCTTCACCTGACAGCCTGGCTGGCTTGATCAACAAAGCACAACAGTGTATGACTACCATTGAAGTCAGTCTTTTTTTATCTGAATTCTTATTACCTAATTCTTTTGTACATGTGTAAGTAGGAAAATTGTATAATATGTATATATTTATATATATATATATATAGAATATTATATAAAAAGACCTGTTTGATAAATATGCTAAATGTGAAAATTTCATGTGAAATAAAAGATATTTTTGGAAATCCAGAACGGCTTTCTTATGATTATTTTCAGCTATGGCTTGCATGTCTAGGCATGGTATGGCTTGCATGGCTCTAGGGATGTTGGTCTGTCTGTTTTGTGGTTTGAGTGAAGTGTCTCAACAACTATTTGATGAATTGCCATTAAATTTAGTTTAGACATTCATATCCTCAGGATGAACTGTAATAACTCTGATGATCCCTTAACTTATTTTATTTAGCACCATCATCAGGTCGAACTGTTAACTTGTCTAATGCTATGTTATTAGACCAAATAAATGTTAGACCTGCAAAACTAATGACATTACCATCAGCCACAGCTGCACTTTGTGTTTAGTGCTAATTACAAAATGTTAAATGTATGCTAACACGCTAAACCAAGATGTTGAACATGGTTAACATACCTGCTAAATATCATTATGTTAACATTGCCATTGTAAGTATATTACCATGCAAGCTTTAGCATTTATAGCTCACAGCATCACTGCCAAAGTCCAGCCTCACCAGCTGCTAACAGGACTAGGAGTCTTGTTCACACATAATTTTAAATACGTGTTTAATTATCTACCTTAATAAAGAACTTTTTGGTGCTAAAAAGCTTTTTAGGAAACCCAGCCCATTTCTACTTTTGATTACACTGAAAAAAAGATCTCCACAGAAGGAGCAATAGCTTAGATAATGACTCGCACACACTAATGTGACAGGAGATGAATAGAATAAAGGCCAAGGTGGCCGAAGACCAGCTACAATAGAGAGATTTAAAAAAAAAACAGGTAAGGCCTATGTTTATCATTACCATTAAGGTTGCCTTTTGGCATGAAGACTAAACACGTGTGATCCATCTACTGTCTTTATCTCAACCTTCTGGCGAGCCTCCACCCTGAATTACAACACACCCCTCCCAACACACACCTCATCTTTTCTCCAGCCATGATACTTTGCTCGTCTGCAAGTTGCATGACAAGCGATTGTTCTCATCTCTCCTTCTCTTGCCTCTCCCTTCCCAGGGGAGCTTTACGGCCGTGACAGTAAAAACAGCTGTAGCACCAAAAACTGGTGCCACTGCCTCACAACTCCCCAATGTTTTCAAAGGGATGGCCATAAATTAAGGCCGGCCAACAGGCCCCTTAACCGCCCGACCCCGAGAAGAGGCTTCACTGAGTATAGCTCGTCAAGAGGGGACAATTCTTTTTTATTTACTCGTTCGGCGTACCAGCTTGAGTATATGTGAACAGCAAGTGTGAAACCTTTAATGCTGTAGTAAATGTTAAGGGCAGTCAAGAGACAACCAACAAACTTGGAGCACAGAAAACAAGAACATCCTGAAGGCAATGTTTTCACATGCCTAAAGGAAGAAAAAAAAACTATACATAATGTTCATATATCAGATGCATTACAAGCGGTAGCAAAGACAGCATGAAGGCAAGATGCTGTATAATAGTGTGTATTTAAATCTAGCCTCAGTTTGTATATCTCATTTATTACCATTACATTATATTCATACCTAAACTTTCTTTTTTTTTTTTTAAACATCTAGAGCTGTTCTGAAGGTATCTTCAAAATCCTCAAAGACTTTCAATCATCTGGTGGAAAAGGAAAGCATGTCTGCTGCATGATGAAGACGATATTTCTCCCATTTCTCAAGCTGCTACTATATTTCCTATAGAAATTACATATCTTCTTGCTTTCTCCTCCTTTTGTACAATACAAGAAAAACATAAACACATTATTTTGTATTAAAGTATGAAATGATACAGTGTTACATCAATATAGAGAAATATAACTGTGTTTGTTTCACACTGTAGGCTACAATATGAGCATGGCCATACAGTACGTAATTTCTGGCTATGGGTAAACCGGTAAAAAGAAAATCTTTTTTTATCATGCACTCACTGTCTTTATGTAGACTTTAAGGATTCTTGAAATTCCTTCAGAAAAGCGGTAAATGTTGTTAAACAAACTTATGGTTTATTTAGTCATGCTGGCGGCACGGCTCTATGGGCTGCAATTTTGGTCTCTCAGCCCAGAGCAAACCCCCAGGAAGTGTGCTGGGCTTTGAAACAAATTTAACATAGTGGCCAAACGGTGGAATTACAACGCCTGGTTCGTCACATGATGCCCTCTGGCCCAAAAAAACTTTCCCATAGACTCACATGCCGAAAGACACGTCTATAAATCAGTTTTTTTAGCCTCACAACGCCTGAGAAATGACTTGTTCCACTATGAGAATTTGATCCATTCAGTGTGTTGGAAAGTCTAGAAGAGCCGCACAATTAAATAATTTAATCCCCATTCAAGTTAGGGGAGCTCTGAACTGGAAGTAGCCGGCTCAGCCGGCAGCAGTCTCTAGTGCACCTGCTCTATGGGCCGCACAATGTGAAAGCAGTGCCAATCATCTAGGTAAATTTTACTTCATGATGGCTTCATGCTTGTTGTTCATGCGCTTTGTTTGAGACCTGTTTCTGTCTCAGGAACAAATTATCGTGAGATTTGGCAACACAGATGAGCTAACATCAACTAACGTTCCCCAAACGCTGTAACAAACCTAATTTTTGTAATGCTAAATATCGCTTTTAGCTGTGTAAATATCTAATGTTAGCGAACGAAAATATAAATACATTTAGCGAATATAACTTTTCATTTATCCACACGATGTTCACTACAGTTTCAAATGAGGCCATGCCCATTTAGGACTAGGAGACAGGAATTGTGTACCGTTTTATACCATTGGGGCAGCTTGTAATGCTCTATCTTTATTTATAGAGAATCTTTGGTCGGTCCACCAGTTTGATTCAGACTGACATATCTCAAAAACTATTGGATAGATGAATCCTACTGACTTTGGTAATTTTCTGACATTTCATCTCGCGCTATCAGCAGGTCAAAATATTCACTTATCCTGTGAAATATCTCAAAATCTACTGGAATGATTGCCACCACATTCATGGTCACCAGATGATGAATCCATACAGACTTTGACAACCCCCTGACTTTTCCTCTTCCATGAGGTTGAATTTGTGGTTTTAAGTAAAATGTCTTGACAAAAATTGGATCGATTGCCATGAAATTTGGCACACATTTCTACCCCCCTGAGGGTGAATTGTTACAGCATTGTGAGAACTTTTCTGCGCCGATGTTAGCATTTAGCTCAAAGCACCACTGTGCCTAAATAAAGCCTTACATAGCTACTAGCATGGCTGTAGACTCTTAGGTTTGTTCAGAGATGACAGTATTGGGTCAACCTCTAACTCTTCCGGTAGAGTGTGCGGCCTGTAGCCTGAGTCCTTAGCAGCAGCCTGGGTTCAAATCCATCCTGCAGCCCTTTGCTGCATGTCATCCCCCCCATTTCCAATGTATCTGCACTATCTAAAAATAAAATAATAAAATAAATAAAAGATGCCAGTATCAATATTTCTAACAAACAAATGATTATGACTAATGTAATTGCAATACAGATGCACAAACTGGAGCTATATTTAGTTTAGTTTATTAGTTTATAATGTTGTGGACAGTTCCCTTTAATTAACTGCAAAGTAAAAGGAGCAGCTTTAGCCTCTATGGCTAATTTCCAGCTGTAGTCCCTGGCCAGCTGACAATAGGCATCCTAAAATATATATTAAATCAAACTAAGAAAAAAAAAGACATTTGTCAATTTATCGGTCGTCATTGTGTAACCGAGAGAGAGCTGAGCCAACATTGTGTGTAACTAAAAACTGGTAGGAGGTCATAAGACGCAGCAAGAAAAAATCCACAATTCAGAGCAGGTTTGGCATGCCCAGCTGGTCTCTCTTTGCATCTCTGGACTGAGTCATACCTCACTATCAGCAGGAGACATGAAGACCAGTCCCTGTCTGCCTGCTAGCGTATGTTACTACTCGGAAGAGCCAGGAGTATCTGCTTTACAGGGCCTCTGGGAGGTTACCTAATGTTATTGTAGCTATTTGTAGCATTTATAATCTTCATGCTGCCCTAGAATGGGCACCTGGTGTCTTGTAAGTATCAAAGCAGCTGTTTATGAGCAGCGAAAAAAAACAATAGGCTAACCAATAAGTGACTTTTTAACCTCCCTCACATCATTTTTATTCAGCGATGATGCACTGCATGCTCGGATTAAATGTTTTATTGTAGCGGCAAGCTCCTTTATTTCCTCTTTTGTTTGAGTCCTGCTTTAGTGCCTGTAAAAGCTTTAGATAACAGCAGGGTCAGACAGGGCTGATGGGAAGGAAACACCTTGGTTATACAGAGTAAGTCTGAGCCTCTGGGCCAATCAGGGCACATTTTGGTCCCCTGCCATCGCCGGCGGTCGGGGTGTGGTCTCCTCTTCCCGAAAAAAGTCCTGTCACACACTCACTGCCAGGGTCATCTGTCTTGTTCCAGCTCATGCTTTGGTTTCCTGTCCATGTCACTTAGTCATTTTCCTTTTTTTACTCATTTTCACTTCCACACTTCTTTTGTTCTGCCCCTTTAAACCATTAACTCTCCATCTGTATCCATCCATCCCCCCCACACACACACCTCATGTCACTCTCTCATGATGCCATTACTGTTGTTCACCCTTTTCAGTATCTGTATCAAATCTCTATCTCTTTTAGCTCTGGGCTCCATCTCTCTTTCTGTGCGTCTCTAGATGGGTTTGAGGTTTTGCTGTGAAATGTGTGGGTGGGAAAAAAACTCTTTTCTGTGCAGAAAAATGATAACCTATCATTTTTCAGTCTTGGTTTTCAGCTTGTTAAGATGGATTTGCTCCCAGCAGTGTCACTGAGTGTCTCTAGAAATGTTTTTTATAGTGTCTTAAGGTCTCAGTGGGGCCATGCTGCGGGCACAACCCCATGACCTGCCCCCATGACCTGCCCCACTGAATACACTGATACAAGAACGAATAAATACTTTATATATTTCATAATAAACCAGCTTTATATCTTCAATGTGAAAAACAGCTGAATCTCAACTTTGGTTTTGTATTATTTCAAGTCAAGTTTAGGTCAGCTTTTACCTCAAAGTGATCTAAATCAGAGATCTTCAACAGGGGGTCCGGGACCCCTACGGGGTCCTCAGAGTTACTGCAGTGGGGGCACCAAATTATTGTTAAGTTTCCAAGAAAATTAAAACATGTTAACATGAATCCAACATATTATTAACAAATATAAATCAGTTTATTTGTGAAAAAAACATTGATGATAACCATACTGGCCTGTAGGTAAGGTAGTCACTTAGATAGCCATCCACAGATACAGTTAATCCTAAGGATTCACTTTGCCACATGTATGTTTAACATTAAAATATGATTTATAAAATCATACCAGCAATTAGCGTAGTATTCTATGCAAAAAAGGTATGTATAAAGGCTTAAGGGCACCCTACATGTTATTGTAGGCCCAGTTTAATACGCAACTTAATTTTTATATAATTTAATAAAATTTGTGCAATGTAGTAGGGGTCTCTGCACCGTCTCTCTTTCAGTTAAGGGGTCCTTGGCTTAAAACGCGTTGAAGACCCCTGATCTAAATTATAATAATTTAACTGTGTGAAGGTTTGACAACTATACATGAAAGGTCATTCTCGCTGGACAAATAAAAAATACTTATGGTAGCCTAAGCCAGAAATTTGATTTACTAAGGCTTTGTTCAAACTGACTAACTGCTATGCAATCATTATGGATTTTGCGCTATGCTTCAAATTACTGTGCTTTATCTGGAGCACAATACTGCCAATGTGAACACTGCCACTTGCTCGCCAAACAGCAGTAGTGATGCTAGTCGTCTCACATTTGCTGCAAATGAAATACATGGAGATTTAGAAAAGTATTTGAGGTCGTTTTTGATAGGACAGCTATTGTTACATCTCTGTCTGTGCATCAGATTACAATAAATTACACTTACTATCATGTAAAGGGCTAAATCTGGGATGAAGCTTATGTACTGTATGTTTGAAATAAGGGATTAAAGGGAAAAGGCACTGTATATGGCACTGTTTGGCCTAATCTGATTTATATTTTTGTCTGATAGCCTTCAGAATGAAAATGAACAGATGGATGTCTTCAAAGTTAGATTTGGGGAGAATGATGACAAAGAAAAGTGATTAACTATTTCACATGTGGTTACGAGTAAGAACATAACTGCTTACCAAGGCAAGCCTTTGGTGTAAATATCAAAGTATAAGATTTTCTGGTAAAAAGAAAAAACAGGTTGCCTTTCATCCAGTCTGCTCTTGCAACAGCTTGCAGACATTCATGGGGGGTGACGTTGCAGGGCATGATGGGGCTGCAGCCAAACGGCACAACAGGCAGAGTGTGCAAAAAGAGAATTGCCAACTCCGTTGCATTTGTTCTAAAGTTATGGGAGCTTTTGAAACCCCATAATGATGCCTTTGGCCAGGCTATGCTTTGTTTATACCCAGTGGGAACTCACTGAAAATGAGCATAGGCAGCTTTTAAGGCTCACACAAAAGAACTGTACTTGCCAACATCAGATTAGTTCAAACCCTACATACTAAGCTTACATTCTCTGATTGGAGCAAACCTCTGTGAGGGTAGAAAAGGAAATGCACATTTCATGTCGTTAACTACTGTACAAAATGGGACAAAAGTGTCTTGTACAGAGGGAGGCATTGAGAAGTTGATATAAAGCCCTGAGCCATGTGGGTTATGCTTGGAGAAGGAATGCATCATATATGCAAGCACTCAAGCACATACTCGCATACTTCCTGGCCCTATTGGAACCCCCAACCCACAAACACACACACATTTGTAGTCAGAAAAACTGAAGAAAAATAGACTCCAATTTAATTAAGTTCCAGCAATAGCCCAAGGTCACAAGTCTGAAATTGGACAATGGAATGTACATTTCTTTACAGATAAAATCTAGTCCATCTATACAGACGAGCAACAATCTCCAGACACACACAACAATGTCCACACTGTGTAGTACTATTTGAGATTTGACACAGATTGAAAGCATCTGAGAATTCCTAGTGGTAACAGTCTTTAGTGAGATTGTTCCGGTGTGACCCTTTGGTTTCATTTGATGGCATTTCAGTGATCGGCAACTTAGATGATAATTTAGCAGAGCAGTGGTTCTCAGGGGGATTTAATTGTGTGCCATTCGCATCCAAAGACAGCACCATGTTTGTTCACGGTTTAGCTCCTTTCTTTTATCTGGATTGAGGTGTGTTAATCAGTTAAACCACCTGTTACAAAATGATTCAAACAGAAACTGGTGTTGTTGAATATAATTCCGTTACTTCATAAAAGAGGTCTTTAAATGGTGAGAATAAAAAAAAAAAAAATAGTCAAACTGCTGTGTTGTCACTTATGAGTAACCCTGAAATCACTGGCCGTTAATTTCTAATTTCCTGAAGCACATTTGATCTATGTCTTATTTGAAAGAGATGACACTACATAACACAAAACAAACTATGCTGCATAAAGAGTCATTATAACTGATGTTCAGATCATGTCTGCTGAAAACAAAAAAAGAGGGAGTCAGACAGGTTGTGTGTGAAAGTAGTCCGTGCATCCCTTTCAGTCTCTCAAAAGATCCTCCATTAGTCCTTCTCAAGTTCTACATCTTTAATCCCTTTTTCCTTAAGTCCTCTTTGGCTTCTTTTATCTGCCCCTGCAGCTCTTTTGCCGCCTCGTCACAGTCATTAAAGGTGGCCACCCTGTATCCCACCGTGGCCAGGGAGTAGCAGCCAAATGAAACCAGCAGGTACAGAGGCATCGGCCAGGCGACCTCTCTGTAAGTCTGCGGCAGGCTCAGGTCCAACAGGTCGAAAGAGACCAAAGCCCAGGCTGCGCCCACCACCGACACACCGAACAGCCACTCCATAAGTTTTGTCATGATGAGAGCTGCCGCGAGGATTTCAGATGAGGAGCTGGGAAAGAACCTGAAGGAGAAACGAACGGTTAAAAGGTTATTTATTCATACATACCGTTAGCTTAGCTTTAGCACACCAAAGTAGCATCGTGTTAGCTAACGTTATGTAGCTACAACACACGAGGAAGACAAACAGCAGGTAGGCAACAGGAATATGTGGTCATACACAACCAACTAAAGGGAAATATTTATTCGGTTAAATAGCATTTCGTTCAATGATACGTTTTAGAACAAATAATCCGATGTGTTTACCTCCTCTCAAACGCCACCTCAGCTCTGCGCAGAATTATGACGTAACCGTCACGCCTTATGGGAAATGCAGTCACTGCTGTGTTGCTTCAAAAATTCCAACAGATCTACTGAATTATTGATCAGGTAAGATGTAAGATACGAACTTTATTGTCATTATACTGTTGTGCAAGACAACAATACAATGAAATTGCGATGACACTCCCTGAAATTAAAAACAATCTATATGAAAAAAAGATAACATATTTATTTGTTCATTTTCTTTTAACTTACAAATCGGAGAATTAATTATTCACAAGCAAAAACAAGTTTTATTAAAGCTTAAATATTTAATAATTATTAAGATTTACAACTCGAATCTCAAAAATCTTTTGTGATCTATTGAAGACATAACTAGATAATTAGCCTAGTATTTTGCATGCAAACCCTTAACTATTTATCTATCTACATATTTAATGATGTATTTTGTTACTATTGTTGTCACACTATATTCTACATGTCCTGTTTTGTTGTTGTAATGACCCACTATTTGTATGAGGAGTGAGAAAACAGTGGTCAGAAAGATTACTACATTCCCTCATTATACTTATTACTCAATAAATCTCAATGTTTGCTGCTGTCTATGTTTTTCATTAAAACGTTGCCGTAGACTGTTGTCTGATGCATTAACAACACCAGCGCCCTGTCAGCTGAGAGACAGAAAACAATTTGTTTCAACTAAGTCTATAATGAGGCCCCCAGTCAGGCTTTTAACACACATTAGACCTTAAACTGTTTCTCTGTGCCATCCTCTTAATTTAGAAAAGCCATTTTGAAAATTAGTTTACCATTAGTACTAGCTGAAAGCTATCCATAAATACTAATGTTATTCCAAAGCGGGGAATCCAACAACAATTTCATTAGGGGCCTCCGGGAGCACACTGTCTGACCTCAGTGTCTTTAGGTGCGCTGGGGCACGTCCGTTCATTCAGGGCGGTGAACTGTCCAGGTGCAGAGGGCACAGACCTCTCCAGAGTGAAATCAGGAGGAGTGGGAGATGTAAACATCATTCAGTTAGCTGGAGAAAGGGACGCACCAAAGAGCCACTGAGAAATAAACATCATTCTTTGGGGGAAAATGGAGAGTTATTCTTAGGACGGTGATGTTTATGTTTGTCTGCACCAGTGTTAATAGTGTAAGTGACAATCTGCGTGTCTGCCAGAGGGGTGAAGCCTGTTTCTTCTGTTTATGGAGACTGGTATATGCAAGACTGGAAGATAATCTGGGTTTATGTCTGTTTGCTGAAACATAAATCTTGGAATCCTAATAATCAACAATTATCTTTCCAAGTCTGCAATGTAGTTCGAGGAATATGCGTATGGCTTTGTATAACAGCTATGATACTATGGCCTAAATGTCCACCGATGTGTATTGTGTTTAAATTTCCTTTACAAGAAGCTGCAACTCATGATTATATCCATTATTGATTGATATGCTGACTATTGTCAGATTACAATCTTAATAAAACATATATGTTTTATTAAGATTTTAATTATTTAATAATTGAATCTGTAAAATCGCAGACAATTTCCCACTGCCCAAGGTAACATCTTACATTTCAACACCCAAAGATATTCATTTAGAGAAAAACAGCAGATCCTAACATTTTAGAAGTTGAAACCAATAAATGTTTTGCATACTTTTGCTAGATAAATTACTTAAATTATTAATTAATTAATTATCAAAATTGTGGTCATGGAATGTTCTGTCAATCCGATAATAACCAGACTATATTCAAAGTTGTCTCCTTAAGAAATATAGTGGAAAATTAAAAGCTAGAAACTCAAACCTTCAGACTGAAATTAAATAATACTTTGAATTGGTCAGGTTACTTCACTGCATCGATAGAATAAAGCAAATCCAGGTGGGATTACCCATGACATGCTGCATCATTACATACATCATCCATCGGTATGAGCAGCAGTGTGAGTGTGTGTGATGCTCAGTGGGAACAGTCGAGCTGGCTTTTCTCACTGTATCTCCCTGCCAGCTCCTGTTCCGTTCCAGTACTCAGGAAACCTGTGCTCCATCCGAGAAGGCCTGGCAGACACAACACAACAGCCTGTGAGCAGGAGGGGCATTAAAACCGAGAGAATGAGAGAGAGACACAAAAATAGAGAAAGAAAGGGAGAGGGAAGGGGACATGTAGAGTGAGACAGAAAATGAGATGGGGATATATAGGGAACCAGAGTGAGAGAGGGGTGAAGCAACGGCAGCAGTTACTTTTTCTGGAAGAACCAGAAAAGAGAGGGAGGGGGGGTTTCATAGCTGACAGGGCAAGAGCGAGAAAGCTGAGAGGGCCAGGAATAAAAAGAAAGGGTGACTGAGTATGTGGACGAAAGAGGAGAGGGCAACAGAGAAAAGAGGAGAGGAGGGAGCAGACAGGGGAGAGAGGTTTAGACAGGGGGGTGAAATCAGGGGATTTGCAGGTGCAGCTTGAACAACCAATGACCTTAATGGTGCATTAAATCCAGCTGTTCCTTATCCAGACTTTCCTTCAATCCCCCTAACACCTTCAACTGCACAATAGACTGCATGCAGCACCTCGGTTCCCACAATGAGGAGTGAGTATTGCAGCGTAGGCTGATGGGACAAAAAAACAAAACAAATGAAGACAGTGTGTGATAGGGAGCGATGGAAGCGGAGATACTTGATCTTCAAGTGCAGAAATGAAAGTCACTGTCACTTCATCATCAGAACAAATATAAGAGGCATAGATAAAACAGAAAAAGTGGTAATGGTGAGTTGTGTTGACTATCTCTCTGACTTTGTCAATAATAGTCGAGTGAAAGGTCCAGATAAGAATGTGTACTACTAAAAAGCTATATAGGGATCCAGATTTGGCTAGATAATAATTGTGTAATATCTCAAGTTTGTGAAGCAAGAGCTAGGGAGGCAGAGAAAACTAGAGAGGGAGAGAGAGAGAGGCTGTTTAAGATAACAATAGAGCTTGGACTCAAAAACAGGAACCCTCTGTTTCCTAAGCTGGAGACCGTGTGTGTGTGTGTGTGTGTGTGTGTGTGTATATGCGTTTGGGAAAAGGAAAGAATGATTAAAACTGCGTCACGATGTCCACGTTCCAGTGATAGCAGATAGATAGAGCCTGGCAAAACCACCTGAAATCTTTAAAGCTCAGATTTTGCTATGAAATTTTGGTCCGGAAAGAAATACAGTCTACTGAACCTGGCAGCTAATGATCATGATTTTCTAGTTGGAAAATTTGAAGAAACTGGGTCAAGTCCAATTCAAGTCTTAAGTCAAGCGACACAAGTCTATGTCATATCTCACCTCTTGTCAAACAAGTCTCAAGCTAAGAATATTACTTTCTTGAGCTGAGAAAGGAGAAAAGTTATGTTAAAAGCCTTTATTTTGTCGGGCATAATTGTTTTAATGACTGGTTTTAACCTCACATGGTCTTCAACAACAGACAACTAATGTGGCAGGCTCCACAACTAATGGATGTGTATAGGTTCGGTGTGTGCATGTATTTCGTGCCTATATGTGTGTGTAATGAATAATAACAACTGAGTGTAACATTTTTATTTCCCCAATGAGGGATTAATAAAGTAGACAATACACCAGAAGTAAAGAGTATTCCATTGCAAGAGAAAACAGCTATCACAATGATATTAAATATCAATATCATGAAAAAGTTCTCTGAATGATGAACATGAGAAAAGCACAGTATTTGAATATGTTCCTTCAAAGCTGTGTTGTGTAAAAGTGCCTTTCTACATAGCTGAGAATGCATATGCCTAATATTAGTCTATTCATAGTCTATATCCACTACCTTCCACTTCTGGGATTGCTCCGGTACCGCCGGAAATTCCGTATGTCCTTCTTTTCGGCTGGATGTCTGTTACCTTACACTTTCTTTGTGTTGGAATTTTAAACTCCGATCGTTTTTTGCGGACTATGGTTAACTGCTCCTCAGATCTTTGCAGGGTAAATCGAGACAACTAGCTAGTCTATCTGTCCAATCTGAGTTTTCTGTTGCACGACAAACTATTGGTTTAAAGCCATGCCAATAAACCAGAGCACGTTCCTCTCCCATCCTAATCGAATACGCCCATCTTGCATTATTGTGCAGGATGTGTAGCTATGCCAGATGTGCCTGCTGCTGTCTGCTTTAAGACAACAAAACTTAAGACTTGATTTTCTTTGCTTGTCTCAAGTCAAGTCTGAAATAAGTCAAGTCCAAGTGTCGATTTTTGTGACATAAAGGGATACTTTGCCGATTTCAGTCCAGCTCTGTGTAATCTTTATGTAGGCAGTGGGTTTAGATGATCAGTGTTTGGCTTTCCTCCGTGGCGCCCGTGCATGGAGGTCTGCTGAGAGATTACGTGAAACGAGGATTTCAGCAGACCTCCGTGAGGCGCCTCGCGTCATCCGGTAGATCTCGCCACACCTCCGCTGCTCTGCTGGGAGATCCATGCACTGCTGACATTTAGGGAAGCCAAACATCGTTCATCTAAACACGCTGCCCACACTGCCATTACACAAAGCTGGATTTTAATCAGCAAAATATCTCTAAGTCTGACAGTCTCATGTCGCAAGCTTTGTGATAGCCCAACAAGTTGTTCATTCTCCCAATCAAGTGTTAGGTTTGTGTTGTCTCTTTTGAACGAGAGTAGTTCTTCTCAATACTCTGTTGTACTTCCAACTTGAAATGTCACCTGCCCCTCGCAGATTCCTTTTGTGCCCGGAAAGACCATATTGAGCGAAGTAGAGTTTGTGGGGTGACTTTGCAGGAGGCTCCTCAGACAGGTGAGGTGACCACAAATCAAAATGGATGCATCAGGGCGGAGAGCCCCATGATACCACTCATCAGGGGTCCCAATTCAAAGCAGGGCTGCTGAAAGTTTTGACGTTGATAAGCACACTGCTCATAAATATCCTTGAGCCAAGATCGTTTATGAACAGGGAGAGTCTGCTTGAAATTGCTGAGATAATAGTTGTGAGACCCCTGTGCTACTTAGGGCCTACTTAATGAAGTCTTGGGCTACTCAAGTGGGTGTAAGGTCAGAGTGTGGTCAAGTGTGACCACTCTGAACCATGTGAGAATAGCACTTGTCTTGCCCTCGGTGCTCCCAGTAAAGACATGCACCTGTTTCAGCTGCTGCTGTGACGGCCGCAGTGAAACAACGGAGGAATGCGCACCCATCCCCTCTTCTCTCTCTCCACGCTCTCAATGCTGTCCTAATAAATCTCATCACACAGCCTGTGTTTGTCCCACTATTGCTTTGTTTGTTGACCTTTTATAAGACGTCATTACTTATTATCTTCATGGGTTGTGTAATTTTGCCCCATAACACAACCCCCTCAACCACGTCCACGGCCCACAATATGTGTGTGTCTGATCAAATGCTTCTTGTCAGTGTAACAGCCATTAACAATGAACAACGGGCATACGCTTGATGAGGTTTCCCTCCTCCTTCTATCTATCCTCTCCTCTCACCCTAGAACACAATGTCCTTTAGCATTGCCATTATTGACAGTGGAACTAATTGGCACATGGTTATGAAAGTTCCCCCTCGGCAATTTTAAATTGGACTGCACAATTTCCTTCAACATCTCATAGGCAAGTCTGCTCACGGGACCTGGGGAGGTATTGATTATAAATGTATTAATGTGGGTCAGGGCTGTGTACTCAGCAAGGGGCGAATGATGTAGGGCTACATGTCTAGACTAGAACAAACTGACTTCATCTGGTGTTTACATAATGGATCGTAATGGGAGAAAGAGGGGAATTCTGTCCGGTAGTTTTATCTGCTCACTACATCGTTTTCCTTTGGTAGATGTGTTGCACACAGGTGTTAGGGAGAAGTAGCTACTGTGAATCTGATTGTGAGCCGTATAGAGCTGTAAACTATCAGGAAGACAACATATTTCTTGCCAATACCACATTGATTTCAGGGCAGACACTGCAAACTTTATCGCCTCATTTCACTGATGTAATGAAGGGGCTCCGGAGAAACTGGGGCATACATTAGATAGCCAAACACGCCAAACTGAACATAAAGTGACATACAAAAACTCATTAAGTCCAGTCGAAGGATGCGAGCATCACTGCCTGCATACAACATATTGCCTTTAGTCTCTCATTATCAGATTAGATCCGCCGTTCAGGGCTAAAGTCATGTTGCTTTGCATGATCAGAGAAATCACGTGGGTTCAGTCATTCAGGGACACATCAATATGCTATTGATTGATTCTACAGACTAATTACAGTGCAGTTTGCATTGAAACAATCCACCCAGTTAAATTATTGTGCAGTATCTAATCAATAACCACCACTTGAATCAGTTTTGGAGTTGAAATTACACAAATGCAATGTACATTTGTTGATGCCATCGTGACTGTCATTGACTTTATGTTGGAAATGCAAAAGGTCAAGGATTATGGATTTGTGGTGGGCAGTGGGTAATACCTTAAAAGCTGATTGTGGCCACCTCAGACAGGCGTGGCTGTCTGTCAGTGCTCGTAAATGAAGTTGATTGGGTGAGACTGCTGCTCTGTGGTCCTGTCTATCTCCTGCTCTGGATACTAGACATATTGTCCCCCCCTGCGGCCCCTGCCATCACTGCCCTACTCGTTCAATCCAAAGTCTGCTTGACATCTCAGAAATCTGACCCTAAGGCTCCCTGCTGCTCCCCCAGGCACCTGCCAACCTTTCACCTCTCCACTGGGTGAGCATCTGGAAGGTGTGTGAGGCCAGGGTGGGCTGTTGTGAAGTATTGATATGGTAACAGATAGGACTGTGGAGTTGTCAGACTTCAGAGAGATGGTCAGACTGTTTTTCTCTTTACACAGATCAAATACCAACTCCCCCTCCTCCGCCTCATATTCTGTGTACGTCTGTTGTTACATGTCTGTCTCTTTTTCTGTCTGTTGCTTTCTTTATTTCTGTCTATCCCGTCTGTCTGTCTTTTATTTCTTTCTTTAACTGTACACACAGATCATGCAGGCTATGATGTATGCACAGCTGGTCCTGACAGAGCCGTCCAGGAAACGTGTGGTTTACAGATCCCCTGTTGACATACTGATTTGACTTGCCTTTCACTTTTCAGAGACCTGGAATTTTAACTGTGCAGGGGCTATTGAGGTCCGACTCAGCATGTTTGACCAAGGTGGAAAACCACTCAAAATATGCTGTGTCCGGACTGACAGATTGACACGCTGAATGGATATGTCATAGTACATAAAGCTCAATCAAAAATCTTGGTTTCTAACCACACGTGCAATGGTCCCACACCTGCTCACACCATTTGTTACAAAGAATTTTGTATTATTAGTCTCGCTAAAATCCTATTCCACACCTTGGTTTTATGGAAACAATATAATCCTAGTTACAGGCAGAGTGTAAAGACATACAGTATATCTGAAGTTATGCCAGCCTTAAAGTTACACTTTAGGGCCAAAAGCTATGTAATATAGTTTGGTCCATTTCACACTCGTGATCCAAAAGACAGATTTAAATGGTTCAAACCAGTGAACCATTACTTTGGGTTCAGAATGAAATTGTTTATAAAGACTAGGATCCCCACATTTTAGACTGTACTTGAACCTGCAATAACAATTTTTTTGGCCACTTGGAGGGAAAACGACATCAACATTATGACCTTATATGTTGATATGGCCAACCTGTTAGTTATCAGTTGCTTATTTACACATCCAGCAGTTACAGAGAGGCATTATCATTTGTTTGGAGTCGTGTTTCTGGGTACCAGATGGATTTAAGTCCAATATTCACTCTCTTTTAGCTCTGTTTTTGTCTCTACCATCTCCTGAGGGAAATATCTAATATATCTTGCACTCTCATATCCGTATGGTAAATACAAAGCTTTACAGCCAGCAGAAGGTCAGCTTAGCATAAAAACGGGGGAAACAGCCAGGAGCATATAAATAGTAGCACATGGAATAGTTGGGCACATAACCTCCAATTAAACCACAACTTGTAGTTTTTACAAATTGTTAATGAACAAACATGAGAGTGGCATCAATCTTCTCATCTAACTCTTAGCAAGAAAGCGAATAATTGTATTTCCTCAAACGTCGAACTATTCCTGTAATGTACTGTAGCGTTTGATGTCACAGGGCAATCTAATTGTCCAATTGTCCACTGTATGCAGTTTGATGTATGCAATAACCTACACAAGCATTGCATAATATCCACTGCATCATTAAACAGAGAAAACAAAGTGCAGTACTAGAATGTAATACAGGAGGATATGCCACTGGAGTGTAAATGTTAAACTGAATTAGCTCTGTCTTCTTGCAGTGCACTAGGTTACAATATGTGACCATATGGGCTCTGTCTAGCATTACTGTCACCCTTCATTTATTATAGTGAGGGAAGATGGCCCCGCTATGCCCCTCAAATCCTCTTAGCCAACATTTAGCTGATTGATTTTTTCCCTTTTACCTCTATAGATTATCGATGTGATAAAAGCAGGAATTTGTATATTATTAATGCTGTTTAGTCTCATGGGTGGATGGATGGATGAGAAAAAGAAACATAAATGTTTCAGCAGTGGCCACGTCTGGAAGAATAATGTCAAGGCAATGTTATTAAATTTAAAGGCAGAGCAAACTGAGTAAAAGAAATGAATGACGCAAGTGTGATTCAATCCCTTCAGCAAATAACCTGTTACACATGGAGAGGAAGAAATTAAGAGTCGTCACCTCTTGTGCTTGTAATGTAGAGTTTTGTGCTTATGAAGATGAATATTTAATCTACTTCTTCAATCAAATAAAAAGTCCACAGCTATAACATGTAGGTAGCTGCTGTCAGAAAGTGAGCTTGCAGCAGAAACACATTATATTTTATTATAACTTCTTTTCACCCCCTGTCTACTTAATTTCTTCTGTAGGCTTCCATCGCAGAGATCCTCGATAATGGTTTTGACTCAGCTAAATA
Source organism: Sander lucioperca (assembly GCF_008315115.2). Taxonomy (NCBI): domain Eukaryota; kingdom Metazoa; phylum Chordata; class Actinopteri; order Perciformes; family Percidae; genus Sander; species Sander lucioperca. The sequence goes on along the minus strand of NC_050188.1, from coordinate 13,546,551 downwards.
GTTTTAAGCAGGATCCCTATAAACAACGTATTCCACTTTAGGCTATAGAAACCACATAGCTGGTTCAACAAACAAATCAGGTTTTTTGAGCATGTGGTTTAGTTTCATGTTGTTTAATACAGTTGGGTTAGCGGATTCCAACAGACTCTGTCCTATGTGTTCGCCAGATGGCACCGCACACTGTCTTTCACAGATTGTATATAGCTCTTAGATCCTTCATAAGTTCAAATGATTCCCTACCCCCATCCTCTCCCATTGAACTATACTAAATGATGATCATGGAGATTAGGTATTGGTAATTCCTTCTTTAAAAGAATGCCCATGCTGTGTGCTTAATACTCAGTGGAGGGATTATGCAGACCCCTACATGTGGTGTTGTGGCTGCATACCTCCAGTCAGACTAAACCCAATCTGTTACAGATTTGGACTAAAGAAGAGAGGTGCAGCAAGCACAAGGGGGTGGGTGGAGGGCTGTGCCGTGATGTATTCATGCTTTACAGTACATTCCACTTCTTCTATATCATGGGGGATCAGAGCTAAACCTCCCTTTGGAGGCAGTATTTTTATCTCTGTGTATTAGAACGTTAAAAAAGAACCTTGGCTTGTGTCAAGGCTGTGTGCTTCATAATTTCTTTTTCTCTATTCTCTTTTTTTTCTACATTTTTATTTTCCCTTTGTGGTCGAGGCAAACCCAAATCCCCCTACAGTTTCCCCTTGAATGTTGGTCCAATTAAACACACATGTGGATTTTCATATTGAAGCTCATAAAAGGTAAATGCCAGCGATTTACATTACATTTACATAAGGAATGCTAAGTACCTACACATGTGAGGTGTTAATGTCTCTATCATAAGCAGATGGTCATCACTATTCATTATTCTTAGCCAATGTGTTTCATTGAGCAAGAATCTCTTAGTCAGGCACAAGTCTGATTTCAATTTCAAATTGTCATTAGCCAATAAGTGGCAGCCTTTGCACTTAAAACTAAACTTATATATAAGTTATATTTGGTACGTCAGAGGCCATGTAGGACTAAAGGGCAAGTACTGTATTTTATGTTATTATGTGAACTTTTTTATTACATTTGTGTAAACAATAAAGTTTGATTCATGGTAATTCATACACATAAACCCATGCATACATAAAAGAGACCATTTGGCAGGAAATGCTGTTCTGTAGAGTTTAAAACTTGGCATGAATTTAGTCTAGTTTTACTTGATGGTTGTCAGATCAACCAACATGTGCAAAGGTTTGTGTGCTGCTATACGAGTAATTTATTATCATGGCTATCAGTAACAATTAATCAAAGTGTGGTAATGCATGTGGTTATAGTTTTTTTTAAATGATTTTAAATTCTTCCCCTTTTCTGAATATTATTGTCTCATAGCACCTTATATATCATACAGCATACCTTTCAAAAGAATAAAAAAAAAAAACTTCACTGTAAGCAAAGCCAGAAACTGGTAATTGGAAACATAAAAACAAAAAGGCAGGTAGTATACTTCCATAAAAGTAAGAGATTCATAAAAGTAAATCTGTAGGTTTTAGGAGGATTTTTGGAAAACGATGCCAATTTTTCCAGTTTCCAATTTTTAACAGCACATTTCAATACCTCTGTTTGCCAATATCTAATTAGCTATTTGTATGGAAAATGGGTCCAATTATTCATCTTTTCAACTGAAAATATTCTGACCATTAGAATCTCTGCGGTGTGTTAAAATGAGGTTGGGGCTAACTCTGGTGTTCTATGTCTTGCTGCACTCTAGTGGTGAAACAACAGTAAAGATTCATCCTCTCAGAGAAGCATAATTGAATGGTTTTTAACGGTTTGAATGGTTTTAAAACTGGATGGAGCAGAATTCGAATTCAACAGTAACAACAACAAAAAGAACCCAAAGGTGATTTAGTAATTTAAACAATTTGCATTTATTTAGTGTTTATTTCTTTAATCCATTTTCTTTTGCAAATATTCTGCCAGCAGGTGAAGTTTACATGGATTTAATCTGCTAATTGTTTCATAAGAAGCACTGCTCATTAATTTACAATCAAGCAAGGTTTAAAAAAAATCAAAAGTATTGTTTGTGAAACAAAACATTTTTTTTACGGTCAGCTAATGAATCAATGCTGTTATCAGTCAAACCACACACACACCCATGCGCAAAGAGAAGCAAACACACACATACTATACATGCATACACACACACACACACATCAGACTCACAGCAATGCACAAACAGAACCGCGGAAACTAGTGATTAGCTGTGCAGCAGAGGTATAATTGGAGCTTCTAATTACAGTACTGCCTCATTGTTCCACTCTATCTCTAATTTACCACATTTACATCCCAGAAAAACAATAACTTTGGTTGGGATCGTAATGGGCGAACGACTGGAAAGTCTTCACCAACAGTAAAGAAATCTGTCTGGTTAAACACAAGTTAAGTTATAGATGCAATAAAATAATTGAGGCCTTTTTTTGCTCTCATAGTGTTCATATCTCTAAAATATAAGAGTTGCTAAGCTTTTAACATTAAGGACATGGAATAGCTGAGTAAAAGCTTCTACAGGAAGGACGACATTGTGTGCTGCTGTATCTACATTAGCTTAATAAATGCAATATAGCCTGGCTACAAGTGCAAGCATTAAATATATAATTACTTATTAAGTGCTGGATATACCAAACACTACTTAAGCTTTAACTCTTGCAAAACTGCACGTAACAAAAATGTAAGAAACTTAATTACATTGCATATCCGTTGCTATAGAAACATTTTCTTGTACAAAGAAAATTAAATACAAAACAAAATCGCTGAGATGTCTAACTTTTCGCTCTAGCTGAGTAAATACTTCACAATTACCAATTACATTCCAAATTACCATATGAGCTCAGATTAGCCGTCAGTTGTTATTTCAATTAGAGACACGGGGTTGGATGGTTACCCTTCTGACCGGAGTCTGATCTGCATTGCGATTGGCTACCAGCTCCTGCAGCTGCAGAGCCCCGCCACCAATGAAACAGAACGCCGGGCACACGGGGCCGGAGCAATCCACATGACCTTCCCATAAAGGCCGCAGAGAGTGGGCATCATAGAAAGTGACGCGACCTTTCTCAAAGTCAAGGCACACTCCGAGTCGGGGCGGCAGCGGGTAGGTGTGGCCTGTGGGTGAGGAGGGGCCGTTGGTGATGGGGTCTCGGATACCGTTCCCATGGCTACTGTGGTGATGGTTGTGCTGGGGGAGGTAGATCTTACCCATCCCCATAGTGAGGAAGCAGAATGGTGGAGCAGAGTCCAGAGCATCCTCTGCTCCGCTGTCATGGCCGCTGTCTGGGTCGTAGCTGGAGAGAGAGCACAGTTTGAATAAATGATGATGTAAGCTTAGGATTGGTTGAATGCAGATTGTATTTCACTACATTGTACTGTACAATTGTATGTGACGAATAATACAGTTTCTTCTTTTTCTTCTTAAAAAAAACAATTATTATGGATGATCATAACCTGGTCTCCCTTCCAAAGGGCCACAATATAAATCTGAGGGGTTGTGACAATATTCCCACTTCCTCATACCCATTCATTGCCATTCTTTTCCAGTCCACCAGATGCCCTCTGACTTTTTGTCTGTCCTATTCACCTCACTCCCTCATCCAGCCTCTCCCTCCTGCCCTGCAATAGTCTCACATTGCCAGACCTATCGCCACAGCCCTGTGGAGTAAGGTCTGGCTACACCACACATTCTGGGATGGGAGAAAAAAACACTGTGGGTGGGCATTTCTTTAAACCAATCACCATCATCTTAGGCAACACTAAGTTCTGGACACAGCTACCCTGGCTCTGCAAAATGGTCTCGGGAAGGAATTTGTTTTGGTGGAACATTTGCACCCCGAAAAAGAAAACGCCACATACAATATTAAATTAAGTTAAATGTTCACACAAAACAAGACTTGGGTGAACTTTTTAAATTAGTTGGATACATGGTCAAACGTAATTTGCTCTTACAGTGTATCGCCGGCGTGGCTCACACACCAGATGTCAGGCTTTATCCTAGAAATGAACTTCTGTTGATCCAGAGTAGCCCTGCAATAATCCATTTTCCTACAGTCCCAGTCACTTGACTTGTTACCTGCCTGTTTTTGAACCTTGTCCAAGCTTGTAGAGCTATCAAACAAATGTAGAAGAGTACAAAGAAAAAAGAATATTTCCCCCTGAAATGTATGCAGAAATAGAAATACTGGAGTAAAGTATCTTTACTACTACTACGAGCTACTTACCGGGGACTGGCCATGTCTTGTGGGAGGTGAAACCACTCCTGCAGTTTGGATTCCAGACCAACTCCCACCTGTTCCAAAAAGAAAAAAAGCAATCAATTTGTAATTAACTAAACATTTATCTTGTAGCAACTTTCACCTGACCGATTGGTCTAGTTCTCTATTTTCTTATTATACGTAGATAATTATAATAAATATATATAATATATATTCAATGCATATTTACAGGACACAAGCAGTAAATACTGCAAATATCGATCATTACCTTCCACATACTGCATTCCACATACTGGGCAGTATGCACTAATAGTATGTAGTATTCAGTACATAAAATATGTAGAATGTACAACTAGCATTTTCTTACCTTCACAAGGTAAGAGCCAGGCTCCACTGAGCATGCCCAGTAGTGCCGTCCCTGTGTAATAGCCACATCCCCCACCAATAGGTCTGAGGTCAAGTGACAGGAAGTGAGAGCGTGGTCAGCGGCCTGCAGCAGGGAGAGACCAGGGACGCTGCGAGCACAGCGCTGCTCTTTACTGACTACTAGTCGGTCGGCATGGAGACCCCAGCGAGAGTCCAGGTAGAAGTTGAGCACTGAGAGGAGACGGGGAGAGAGGACACAGCAGAGAAAAGGAAAGGGAGAGGAAAATAGAGAGGGGAGAAGAAGTAGACATGAAGGGAGAGGGAGGACAAAGAGACAGCTGCATTCAGAAATTACATACAGGGGTTTTAGTAGCAGCAGGAGAAGTTTGGGAGGCGACAGAGGGCTAGTGGTAAACATTTACAGTCAGAAAGCAGCAAGGAGAAGAGAAATGAGGAGAATACGAAGCAGTTGAGAGGAGAAACTAGGGGGAGAGGAACAGAGAGCAGGCATGCACCTCCTCCCAGCAGCACTGGAATAGAAAAGGACACTCATCTATAAATTGATGACTCAGGGAGTACAATACAACAGGTATCACAAAAAAGCTCTGGCTGTGGGGAGTGCAGATTTTTCCACAATTTACAGAGGGAACATACACGATAGCAAAAAGGAAAAACTGCCTACAGGGACACAAGGAATTCACTCAACTCAACTCGACCATTTAAAAGCCCTGGATCTGAATCCGATCCATGTTGTTAAGCCTGACGCCTTAACAAACTGCAAACCTCATCAGCGCTCGGACAGATCTCGTTTTAGGAGGTAGAGTGGGAGGCAGAGGGGAGAGTGGATGTCTAGATGGGGGTGGAAGAACAGAGGATGCATGGGATGACCACAAAGAGAAAGAGGAGATGAGTATGGGGGTACAGAGGGGTGGTCAAGAGATATGAATGCACTTCTTACGTTTCGTAGGAGGCATGTAGGTTGGCAGCATGGAAGGAGCGCAGAAGGAGATGACAAGTACAAAGCTGTGAAATGGAAATAATACATGAGAGAAAGATGAAGTAAGAAAGTGAGGATGTGATAAAAGTGGTGGAGAAAAATTGGAGAAGATGGGAATGGGCAGATAAGAAAGAGAATGCATTATTAACTGCTCATCATGGTAACCATCCCATATGCTTTTTTAAATAATAGTAGGTGTGAAGAGATGAATGGCTCCTGGGTGACAGCGACTACAGCTTGCTGTGTAGATATAATGAGATTTTTTTTTTGTAGTTGTCATACACTTGTCACTGGTTTAAATGGCGTTAAGTCATTAAGGCAGACTTGCATAGTTGGGTGAAAGATAAGATAAAATAAATGCATAAAAGAGACACATTCGGTACACTTTATGCAGGTGGGCAGTGATCCTTCTGACTTCCTCTTCTTCAGCACAGAGCAAGCTAAAGTATAATCCCAGTTTACTGCTAGGTCTTATTTTCACAGTTTTGGCCATCTTTCCTCTTAGTAGAAATAAGATTGTAATCACAAATTGAATTGCTGAGATCTGGGAATGCACTGACAATGCTAAAAAGAAAGAAGGAGGCGAGAAACAAGCATACATGTTTTAAATAATACCCACAGGTTTGCCAAACCTATTTGGAAGAATTCAAACTGTAAAAGTGATTATTGTATTCATCCATTGCATTTTACAGACCAACTTTGACAACCTTTTTACAGTCATCGACAGTCTGTTTTAAATGCATTTAGCCATATAATGTGGACAGGAGAGGCACGCTCTGGGATTGTCAACTGTTTCAACCCATGCAGACAAAAATTATTTGATTCCTCAGATGTCCAATTGTACTGTGATGTTAACTGTTGGACTGTGACTGACAATTACTTATTATGAGTTACCTCATCCACCATGGTTTGCCTCCAGATTGAGAATGTTTTGATGAGGGGATTTCTGTTGGGGTGCAATGATTGTGCATTTTTGTGATCACCGGCCTCGTAAACCTCAGGAACTCTACAATCTTAGTTGATCACTTTTTTTTTTTTAAAGATCTGCTCCCTAACTTTGTTATATCGCCCTCAAATTCCACAGTATTACCAAACTACAGCAGAGTTGGACCCTTTTATACACCTCTGTTGTTTGGGTGCAGTTTCCCTGTGGCAAAATCAAAATCTCTCTGTTTACCTGTTAATGAGGACGACCCAAAAGTTCTGTGTGCACTCTCACCTGGTGCTGGTGGGGTGTGCAGGTACACCTCCTCGCTGTACTCCCCGTAGCCCGCCTTGTTGCAGCCTCTAACCCGTAGCACATACACGCTGTCCATCTCCAACCTGTCAATCACAGCGCTGGTCCCACTCACTTCATCCAATCGCTGCCAGCCCCAGCGGGCGGCCGACAGTCCTCCTCTGATCCCGCCTCGACCCGCTCCTCCCGGTACCACACCCCGACGGCGATACTCGACGGAGAAGTGCCAGGCGGGTGCAGAGTCTTGGGGCAGTCGCCAGCATAGGAAGAGCTGGTCATAGGCCAGGGTACGCTGGGTATCAATCACTGGAGCCAGTGGAGCTGTGACAAAAATGGTTTTAATGTAGTAGTTTTACTACCACCTTCACTTCTTCTAACATTCACTTACTATTTTTCATGGCATCTCTGGTTCATTAGGCAGTATGAGGGAGAAAAGAAAGTTATCAAAATGAACTTTCTTCTTCTTCTCCTCCTTTCTTCCTTCCTTCCTTCCTTATCGTGTTCCCTTCCACTATCTCCAACCCCACCCTATCCCTTCCTCCCCCTTTCTCCCATCACTCCCCTTCTCACCCTGGATGAAGTTCAACTCTGTCAGGAGTTTGAGTTCTTTGGAGACATCCAGCTGGAAGTGTCTGAAGGATGGATCAGCAGCCAGAGTGAAATGCTGAAGATTCTCAATTGCTTTGCTGAACCTGGTGCAGCAAAAAGAAAAAAACAGGGAAAGTTTAGAGAAATAAAGGAGGAACAGTGTTTACATGATACCTCCATCAAGATGGGTGGGAGGGTGAGACAGACTGATGAGGAGGGAGGAGTGTATGATAATCTTTCAAAAATAAGGCTAGCGTCATTCTATGTTTTTCTTATGCCAACAAATCCCATGAAATGACAAAAACCAGCAATGCATCTCTCAATACTTTCAGACTTCCATACCATGTCTGTGTCACTCAATCCCAAGCACACTCAATTCTATTAAAGACAGTTTACACATATATTGTTTTATTTGTAAAATAGTAAAGTAATTCTCTCAAAGAGCTGGGCACTGTAGTTTTTAGCAAACTTAGCTGCGGATTAATACACATTTGGTGCACTATTGAGTATTTATGAGAGCAGGACAATGTACAGTATGTGGGATTGACTCTAAACAAACTGCAGTTAATTGTAATGAAGGAACATGTCACCCAGTGTGACAGTGTGGCCCATTGATTTAGACTTTTTGTAGTTTTCTGGTAAAAAGTGGAGAGACAAATAAGATTATATATATATATATATATATATATATATATATATATATATATATATATAATGTGTTGGCTATGCAGGCAATACTTGTTAGTAGGATCAGTTCATTGCTGCTTTGGCTTTTTATCGGCTTTGTTGACTACTATTTGTTGAATAAGAAAAGACTATTTCTGTTATTTATTGGGAGGGGGGGCAATAGTCACATCTTCTTTCACACACATCCACTTGCCTAGGGCTTATCAAGTCATCACTCTTGATATGAATGCAAACAGAACAACAGCTAACTGATCACAAACTAGATGTGTAAAACCTGTTCTAATGGGAAAAGAAACTAAAGGAACTAATAAAGAAAGACAGAACTGATCTGAGATCTGTTTAATCGAGACAGAGAGCGATGCCAAAGATAAACAAATGGAAAACCTGTTATGAGTCTGGCGAGCAGCCTGCACAAAGCAGGGCTGGTCTGTTTCTTTCAACAGCTCTTGCGTAAACGCCATGAGCCCTGCGTGTTCCATCAAGCCCCGTCTCTCCGCCACTTGAGCAGCCAACGCCTCGCCTCGCTTCTTCCGTGCCTCTTCCAGAGCCTGGGTGAGCGAAGCGTGGCGCTCGGCCAGAGCAGCCGTCAGATCCCTGATGCTCTGAGCCAGCTGCTCTCTGGCTGACACACCGTTTACCTGGTGATGAATAACGCAGTCGGACCAGTTCAAACATTTGAAAACACCCAGCTGATTCTAGCCTTTAAGTTAGGTCGATACAGAAAGCCTTTTTCAGAAACAGTTTAACACAACATTATCAAAGTACACAAAAACAAATTAAAATAATAAAAACGAGCCTGTGTGTGCCTTTGCATGTGGCATATTCTGATTCTGATTCTGATATTCCAAACTAGTATGTTATAATGGACAGATTACTGCTGTGCACTATAACATTAGGATACATAACAATGTACCAGCTGGTTTTTATTTATTTATCTGCATGGACTAAATCTTAAATAATGTGATCAATCAATCAACACATTTATAACTACGCAATAATCTGTGATACAAAACACAACTAGGTTTTGCATGGCTGCACCTATTTACAGTATAAACATCATTATTAGTATATTCGCAATGAATACATTATTTACAACACACTATAATGTAGTTTTGACAGTGTCTTTATTAATGTATTGTTCAACAACTACGCTATAACTCCCTCCTCCTGTGAAGCATCAATTACTGGTGTATAAAGAGATAATGAATAACAATATAACATATAATAATTACATAACCAACAGTATGTCTGTATATTTCATATTAATAAGTATTTATTTCATATTTATTAAGCATATGCATTTATACAGTATGTATTTATTTATAAATACTTCTTCACTCTTAAACATTAATAAACAGTATTAAACACACCTATAAATAGTTGTGCATATGTAAAAACTGTTATGAATCATTAATTTCCTGTTTATTCACTAGTTATGGATGCTTCACAGGAGCACTTATAGCCTACTTGTTGATAGATACAATAATAAAGACTTAAACAAATCTGTATATATGATTACAACTACATTATGGTGTGTTATAACCAATGGGGATATAATATGGGGATGTTTTAAATAATGTGTTACCAGTTTAACAATTGGGAGTGAGGTCCCAAAGGAAAGTGTGAGCAAACACGAGTTAGAAGTCCGTCAAAGAAGCTGGTAATAAGAATCTACCGACAGGAACCTTGACAGTTTTATGGTGTTTAGCTGCTGACTGGGGTTAATTCCATGTTCAGCAACATTTTGTCAGTCAGCCCAAGTGTTGCAGTATTAATTACCTCAGTCTGAGTGATGGAACTCTCCAGCTGGGTAATCTGGCCCAGAACTGTGTCCTGGTTGGACAAAATGTGGTTCATCTCCTTCGTAATCTTCTCCTGTCAAATAAACAGCAAAAACCCAACATACAGACAACAAATACACACCAGACAGCTTAATTGTTATACACAGCCGTACATTAACTCTGCAGCAGCCCATACTGCTCTATACTACTGTACGTTGCTTGGTTCTGATACGTTGAAAGCTGCTTTTTAACATTTTTGAAATATTGCAACTGCATCAGTTGATCAATGATGTAGTAATGAAAGTAATACAACTTTAAATGTTAGAGAAGCAAATATCAAGCATGCATACTGTTGAGTAAACATAATTCCAAAATTGAGAGATCATCCTTTACTAACATAAAAGTATCATTTTAAATAATGTAAACACAGAAAGCGTTTAATGATAAACATAAAGCAAATGTTTTCCCTTAAAATGTATGTAAAAAGCAAGTTTGAGAATAGGATTAGCATTCATATGAAAAATATGTTCAATCTTACATGTTTATTTATATGTTATTAAAGTATTTTTTCAGAACTATACCATTCTTTAAACCTTTCATTTTGCAATACATTTAGAGAAACCCAGTCCAGACTCAGAGTCGTACCTTCAGGGCTTGGTATGCGTGGGCCACTGGCAGGATTTTGTGACCGGTGTGTATGCGTCGCAGTTTGCAGAGAGGACAAAGCAGCCGCTGACAGGACCTACAATAGAACTGTAGTTTCTCCTGGTCATGCTCCGGACAGGTCAGAACCTGAGGACAAGAGCCAAATTAAATCTAAATTTCTTTATCTGAAACACATTTTACCTCAAGGGAGACAGAGTAGATAATTATGAGGATGTTTATGTATATTTATGAAACATCACAGTGCCACATGGCCAGTCTTCTGTTTAAGTCTTAATCAGCAGTCAGAGGGGCCCGAATAACATAGGTATAAAGCAATTTATTGTAATTGAATATAAATGTATACACACATATTTTTGTTCCTGTTCGTTGTTTCATCTATGTGGTTGCATGATCAGATAATAAAATCTGACTTTTGTGTTCAAGTCCCAAAATAACATATGTGTCATATTACCAGAGCTCGAAAAGCACTTTCTAACAATGTCTTACCTTTGGTCTGAAGTTGAGCGTAGGCTGGATATGTTCATGTTGTGCCCGTGGCGTCCCCCACGGGTGATACAGCTTGAAACACTCATTACAGAAATTGGTCCTGCAGTCAGCGCAGCCCTTGGTGGCCTCCAGAGCTTGAGGAGGCTTACAAAACTGACACATCACAGCCACACTGCCCAGACTCACTGTGTGTCTGTACCTGGTGATGGTGTGGAGGGAGAGCAGCAAGGGTAGGAAGAATACAAGTATTGTTTTAGCCTTTAGTTTTATGGTTTGTTCCATTGTGATTAAATAACTTTGTATAAAGAGTGATCTGCCAACAAAGAAATATCAAATAAAAGTTAAAGTCAAACGCATAAAACAATTATAGACATGAGCAAAATTCATATCAAAGACAAATGAAAGGTTGTAAAAACGTATAAAATGAGAGGGCAAAAGGTCCACAGTGAGAGAGTAAGACAAACAGTATTGAATAGGTGATGAAGTGAACACAAAGCTAGTTGACTATTGAAGCACACAGTTAGCCTTGGTAGCTACAGTATGTTGCAGTGCATGCTCTGCAGGATTCTTCAACAGCTCAGCTCCTGCTGAATAATTAACCAATCCGAATTGGACACGTTCCCAACGTCTCAGTTTTTCATGCCCATGTCTACTATTCGTGGACATTTGGCCCCAGACATCAAAAGCACTGAAGGACAAGATCACTGTGTGTGTGTGTGTGTGTGTGTGTGTGTGTGTGTGTGTGTGTAAGTGCATGAGTGTGTGCGGTTCCTACCTCTCGACTATACGCTCCAAGGTGAGGTTGCGCAGGCAGTCTGCAAGGCCCCTCTCTCCCAGCTCCACATCTCGGCCGCAGGGGATACAGGGGAACATCATCACCACAGGTGGGCCCTCCTTACGGCGTCGCCCTGGATACGTCCCATATCCTGGAGACCGGGGCATGGATGGTGAAGGCGGGTGGGGACCTCAAACCAAGAAGAAAAGCCAGTTATAAGCAGAGGGAGACAGAAAACGACATGAGAGGATCTATTTTCCCAACATAAATATTGCATATTGATTTTGGTCTGACAGTGAAATCAAGGGAAGGCTTAGGTGTAATCCCATGGTTTGCATGTCAAAATGCAATCCAATGCACTCACATAAAAAATATATATTTTGTATCTACATAAGATATAGCTATCCCCCTCAACAGATTAAATTGATAGCAAATTAAGAAGTATTCCAAACCTGCCCGCAGCACGCGGTCAATAGGTCGCTGCTCAGCTTTAGGTGTCCTTCGGGCCTGACGGGGTGAGCGGGTGTTGGGTGTGGAAGCTGGGGAGTTTGGCTCTGGGGGAAGATCTGGAGGCGGGTAGCCGTTTGCCACTAAGACCTCCGAGGCACACATGAGGCAGACGCTGTGCTGGCATGGCAGGACGACAGGCTGTTTAACAATGTCCTTACACACAGTGCAATGCAGCTCATGCTCCAGGCTCTTCATGTTAGACTGTCAGGGGCAAAGAAGTGAGTAGTTATGCACACAGAGAGGAACAAATGTCGCAATTTAAACCTTTAAGGGGATTAAAGAATTTTTTTCAATACTAGTGCTGATTATTTTTATTTTCTGATACCAAAACACTACTTTTTCAATGCCTTACTATAAGAAATATACATGTTTTATTTTTTTTTTTACAAAACCCTTTATATTTAACAAAAGAAGCAAACACTTTCAAATGTTGTCTAAGAAGGTGTATAAGAATGTAATTGCCTAAAATTTGCAACATTTTGATTTGAATCAGAAACTAAAAGATACAAGAATATTTATATAATTAGGATAATGCATCTGTCCAGGCACCCAAAGTTTTCTGTACTTGACTGTTTCCAATACCCAGTGCTATGCACACATTTAGGTTGGTACCAAGGAGGAGGTTCTGCATCATGAGATAAAGAGAGAGAGAGAGAGAGAGAGAGAGAGAGAGAGAGAGAGAGAGAGAGAGATGGCAATGTGAAAAGCCCAGACATGTGACATAGGGCATCATTCTTGTTAAATATGGATAAAGACCGTCATTAATTATTCAACAACTGCACAGAGTGCATCCCTTAATTTCGCAGGCCCTATATGAACATGAGCTCTTCAGACAGAAGTCACATCCTTTTGTATCACATGAGATGGTCCAGCATTTTTTCATATTTATGGCATATTTTTACTGAGCACTTTAGGAATACATACTGATGGTACAATGAGGAACAGGACATAATACACAGTGCATTACACATGTAACATAAAGTGTAAGTGTTCAGCGGGAATACATTTTACGTTTCAGGTCATTTAATCAGTTTCACCACATAATACAGATTATTGTATTTGTTTCTTTGAATTTAGAGGAGTGCTACACAAGTATTCCTCTCTGCTGAACCAGCAGCTTTTCTGTAACCACAGTGGTCAGAGCTGGGGATAGTGGGGGGTGTGAAAAGCTGCACCTCTGGAGCAGTTAGCATGTCATAGTCTTGCTCAAGGACATGGATTTGACAGAAAAGGACACACTGGCTGTTGCAGAAACCTGCACTGCCTTCACAGCTACAGTCAGTCTGCCTTATACATAATGAGACGGTCGAAGGGACTTGTTCCTTTATCCATTTTCCTACACTAGTATGTGTGATAATTACTCAGTTTTGTGTTCAGTCAGCATTTGTTAGTGCAGCACAGAAGGTGGAGTATACTTCACTTTCTGTCATTTTGCTAAAGGATGGCCTGCTTTCTTTTGCTTCATGCATGCCCTTGACAAATAACCTCAACCTAAGGCCCAAACTGTTGCAGGGCCAGCGCAGCGGCAGTGCATCTACATCACTGACACTGTGAGTTAACTTCAAAACCAGGACAAGACAAACTGACTGACTGTGCTGCATAGGGGTTTGGGGATTTTGTCACTGTGATGACATGAGATGCAGCATCGGGACAGCTCATCACATCACACCAGGAACCACTGTTAAAATCACTGATTCTGGGGGTGTGGATGCAGCATCATTAGGTAAAAGGAGCTCAGTAAATCCCTGCATGTCCACATGATTTTAGGCAGGCTAAGAACTCACATGATGTTATACAGCTGGGTGAAATTCACACATACAAGTTGATTGATGAAAGCAATATCTTCACAGTTTACATAGTCAAATAAAATAACACAGCTAGCCTACAGACACGTTTGCTAAATGAGACAGTATCAGGCTGCAGCCTGGGAAAAAAAACTACTAGACCCATACTGTTATATTGGATTAATTGGATTAATCAAAATAACCTACTTTCTCCCTCAGTCCGTCTCTCTGTGTCAATCTCCAATGTCAACTCCGGCCTGCCTTTCTCTCCTCCACTAGCAATTTGGCCTGTCGCAATTGCAGGCAATTGTAATTCCAGCAGGCTGTAAAAGCTACACCTCGACAGCCTGTAGGCCTGTTGTATCCATCTCAAATGGATCGTGCGCAATGCTAATGCTGAGCCCGGCGTGGTGAAGGCGTAAAACAGGCGATGCGACAGCGCATCCTTACCTTCACCTGGAATCTAGGCGCCATGGCAGTAGACTACGTGTATATTTCCAGCATCAAGAGAGCGCTGTCTCTTGAAAAGAGGGGAGGGGTTTGAGGCATTACATAGCGAGCAATGAGCCCCTCCGCGTCGGTAAGATAGGGTCTGGAGACGAGGACTATGGTGGCTGTTTCACAGCACCAAAAGATGATGCACGGTATTTCCTGAACTGTTTGATGTGCTGTAACCTGTGCACGAGTCGAGACCTCCAAACGTCAGTGCACCAGGGTATATTGTAACCGTCTCTGCAAATGACTAACGTATTTTAACCCCATAACGACCGATTCTACAAGCAGTACCCACACACACTCTTCTCCCTTGCCTCAGCAGCAGCCGAAGGTCCTGCATCCCGTCTCCATGGAAACGACCATCCCGTGAACCCCCCAAAAAAGAAACGTGTGATTTCAGTCTGCACCCACACTGTTTTTTCATTTGATAATGGTTGAAATACCCTAATGTATAATCAAAGAAATAGCAGATTTTCTTCTATTCCTGACGAGGAATTTAGCTCGAGTCTGGTGTACCGAGGCATTTTAGGACCTCCATTTAGGCTACGTGGGTTACGTGCATCAAGACAACATAAGGAAGGGTTTTCTACAGCAAGGATTGAGGATAGCTGAGGATATTTTTGCTATTTATTTCCCTTTATATCAACAGCTTTTAATGTGGGTGCAGAAAAAACATATGAAGGGCCATAAATGGTCCAGAACGGGAAACGTGGAGACGATCCCAAGCCGTTCATTCGGTTGTCCACTTAAAAATAATGGCTGTAGGCTATTCGAATAAGATTTTTTGAATGACCCTAATTTGAAAATACATCTAGTGACAACACAAACACAGACATATAGTACTTACACTGATACGAACCAATGCTTCCATCGTTGATGTTGCTGTTTTTAAATCCATCTCTGCCATTTTCAGAAAATAGCTTCCTCCTGATTTCATCATCTAGATATACATTGCGATGTATCTAGGCTATACACCCTATGGTACATATTAAAAACTCTTATAGATAGTAAAATATTTGCCGGTTTACCTTGGTGTAGCTATATTCTTCGTTTTTTATTGTTTTTCAAAAGACAGTCGATCTGGACATTTTTACGCACGCAAAAAAACTGGAAAACATCACCATATAAATAAAAAAAAAATATAATATAAAAATAAATTCTAAATGTCTCGTTAATATCAATGTATCTTCACACTAACAGATGCCTGTGGCTTTATTCCTCACCCAGACATCCCTCCCCCAACCCTTCCCATCCCGCACCGGATGCCGGTGGAAGCTTGATGTCAAAGGAGGGGGAAAGCGGCCTGAGTCCTCTATTATAAAACAAATGTGAATCTCTAATCAAATGGGATTGTTTCCTCGAGGATGTAGACCAATATCTTTGACCGTTTACAGTAGTAATCTAAAGGCTGTGAAGACGATGAACTTTTTCAGGATCCCCAGAAAATTAGGCTATATGGTAGCCCTGTAAAGCTAATGGTTAACAAATGCTCCAGGTGAATGTAGAAAGAATACGTTTGGCCACTACGTTGCGCTATGCCTTGGGCTTAACTGTAAACACAGATTGTCACAGTGATTTCCTGCGATGTTTTGTCAGCTGTGGAAGAAGCAATCCTGTTCCTTTACTTATTTAGTGTAGGCTACTTAAAATATCAAAAGTGAAAGCACTCATAGCAGAATGGCTTCTTAGAAAGTGTTATGTAATTATTGTATTATGTTTATAACTATTGATGCAATGAAACATTTTAATGTTGTAGCTGGTGGATGTGCAGTGTTAAATCTTTTAAGGTTTTAAACTGGCCTTGGATTAAACTGGTTTAGCAGTGCATTATATACTATAAAATTATGAAATAGTTTGAATGTAAAATCTTAATCTGCAAACTAAAGCTGTCAAATAGTGGAGTAAAAAGTAAAACAATTTCTACTTAAGTAAAGTATTTTAAAATTGTTCTTCAGTATAGTAAATGGGAAAATGTACTTAGTTACTGTCCACCACTTTGTTTAGTTTAATTATACACCCATAACTGCAGTTCTGGCCCAAACCATCTCATCACACCCACTTCTCCTCACCTCGGCTGAAGGGTCAGGATTAGTCATATGGGGTCATAACCTGGATGAAACCTCTAAAGGGTTGGTATCTCCCCCGACTGGAACATTCTCTTTATTTCTTATCATTCCCACAACTATTTGTATATCAACACGCTCTTGTCTGTTAGTACAAACTGGCATAGCATCACACTCCCTAATGCTGTTACTGCTGCTGGCTGTGGATCAGGTTTAATCCCCCTGAGGGATCGAAAATACATCAGAAGCATTATTAACAAAAGTTACTTCTTCATTTATGACACTTAGTCCAGTTGGCATTATTGAATTAATTAATTATATATATATATATATATATATATATATATATATATATATATATATATATATATATATATATATATATATATATATATATATATATCTCCAGGAATTGTTATTTACTGATGGGAAGTAATGGGGGAAAATGTGATATTAAAGTATCTTAAAAAGGTCTTAAAAACTCTTAAATGTAGGTTTTGCCTTGAAACAGCAAAAAAAAAAAAAAAAACTTTCACAATCAGTTTCTTCTACAAGCCTAATAATAATAATTTAAAAAAAAAGCAAGCAAGATTGGAACAAAAGCATTTTTATCATTGTGATGTGAAACCACATAGGTCAGATGTAATGACTTTATTTCACATCAATACACATACGTACATCAATGTTTGACATGTTCATTAGGTCATTTTTTTGTTACCCCAGGCATTTGAGCAAACCAGTAAGGAGAACTCTTTGTAGTCCACAAACCCATCGTTGTTCATGTCCACATCTTTGAATATTTGGTCTCCACACTCCACGCTGATTGCTATAATGAAAAAAGGAAAATATTCACCCAACGTGTCATTTTGCACAAAGTATTGATTGAGTTATTTATGTGTTAAGCCATGAGGGTTTAGTAGAGATACGACTTCTTTGACTTGATGTTTTGGTTTTTCCTGAAAGTCAATTCTGTATCTGAAGAAATCAAACAAATGAACTGTTTCAAACATTGCTCCTGTCCTGTGCCGAAGGTTCAAATTATTTATTTTTTATTTATTGTTCATACGCTTATAAGGTTAGTTCATATGCCATTTTAGAGTGTAGAGGATCTAGACAGATAATAATAATAATAATAATAATAATAATAATAATAATAACATCAATTACAATGATAATCATCATCGTCATATCATTCTTAAGAGGAAAAAGAAGGAGAAGAGGAATGCAGACTAACTGAATTGACCATAAACATAATTCTAGAAAGATTTTCACACCTGTCAAAAGGTATAAGGCATCCGCACTGAAGCAAGTACCTGTAATCAGAAACCATTCAATTAAAGGGTATTTCTCAAAACCCAGCTGGTAGCAGTTTGACATTCAATCAATTAGTCTTCAAATATAAGACTTTGATGTGAATTCTTAAAGAGTTACCATCCAAGCAATTTTCAAAACAGGTATAAAGTTTACTGAAAAACCATGCTGTAAAAGAAAAGCAACTGCATTTAAACAAATGTTGGTCCCCGCCTGTTGCACCTGGATTCAAAAAATGAGTCCACAGTGAACAGAGGACATCCTGTGAGGGTTTAAATAAAAGAGCCTGGCTCTGCTGCCCCCTGGTGTTTTCAGTATTCTGTCTAGCAACTATTTATGATTTAGAAAAGTACTGACAAAGCCTGAGGCTGCTAAACAGTCACGTTGTGGCATTTATCTACTCCAGGGAGCTGCACACTGAAGTAGTTGAGATGTTGATGCTTTCCTAATATCAGAACAGGATAAACTAAAGTTATTGGGGGAAAGGAGAGTACATACTGCAGTTCAGTGTTTTCTTTTTACAGTGTATTGTACCTTAAGGTCATAAGTCTACATCAGCATATTTAGTTACAGATGTGCCTACATTTAACATTCAGCAATGGAACTGTAGCTAGAGCTATATTTTTATGACAAGATGTATTAAACTGTGCCAAATTAGAAGATTATATAAAGTGCAAAGCAGTCAAATTGTATAAGATTGCATTGACAAGAATTACATCTGGAGGGAGGATCTAAGCAGTTCATTTATATTGTGTATCCTATTTCTTTCATGGCTTGATGCACAATAGATAATGTTCACAGAGGGTTCACAACTCATCACTAAAACATGTCATTTGGTGCATAACTAAATTCATGAAAATAACTAATCCAGCCCAAGCAGACGTATAAATAAAGCCATTTGTGGGGAAACATTGCATTAATTCTATATTAAATCAAACTCTCCTGCAATATCAGAACCAGGCATGTAGAAACAAACTGTGTGTGTGGGGGGTGGAAACCTCTGGGAAGCGCTTAGTTAAGTTAAAACCAGTCAATGTGGTATTCTTGCCCAACAAACTCCTTAAAAGATTCATGCAGAGGATTCAAAGTACCACATTGTTCTAGTTTGCTAGAAACCAACTGCCTTAGCAGCTGCTGCTTGGGCAGTTGGATTTCGTTGGCTGTGACACAAATAGATCATAACCAAACACACCTCAGGAGCATTACATGCAATGGTTGTTTTTCTAAAATACTATTTGGGTGTAAAGTATGGAGTTGATATAGAGAGCTGGTTAGTGGAGAAACATTCACTGGGTTGTCAGTAAACACCTGTGAGAAGAATCGCAAGACTCCTGACAGCAGTCTGAGTTTACCATTGGTGGGAAAAGTACTGAGACTTTACTTGAGCAGAAGTAGCAATACTGATATAAAAATATTGTATTAAAAGTAAAACTTTCAAAATCATACTTAAGTAAAAGCACAGATGTATTATGAGCAAAATGTACTTAAAGTAACAAAAGTTAAGGTATTTATGATTTATCATGATAATTTAATGACTTTATATACTGTGGGGTTGTTTAATCTTGCATGAAACAATGCATCATGTTATATGAACTGGTCATATGTTTTGTATTTAAATTATAAAACTACAACGTATCTGTGGCTGTCAAATACATGTGGTGCAGGAAAAAAAGTACATTTCTGTCTGAATTTTAGTGGAGTATAAGTATAAAGTAGCATCAAATTGAAATACTCAGACAGTACAAGTACCTCCAAATTGTTACAGAAGTACAGGATTTGAGTAAATGTACTTTCACCACTGGGGTTTACATGGCAGAGAATGAACAACAGCAGCTCTGGATATTTGTGTTTTTCAAATTGCGAACAAATATATAATTTAAGTTTAAGTTTATTTATTTCAAAAAGGGACAATGTATATTAATGAACATTTCAAAGAATGTAAATATACAGGATTATAGCCAAAAGCTAATTTCCATCCTTAGTCCCTGATTTGCTCTCATGCAAATATATAAACATATTCATTAAACATGATGTTTAGCTACTGAAACTAAATATTATGCAGACCCTAAGGCGCATTACCAGTTAAATCCATGATGCACATGAAGCTCTATACAGGCATCTGCTCAATCACTCAATTGCAGTAGAAATGCACTACTGCTCTACATGGTGCTTTCCGACCGGATAGTAGGCCCTACTTGTACTTTTTAGAGGAAAAGTACACTTCTAAGCAGTTCTAAGAACTACTCTCCCCCAAAATCTTTTTTCCGTTTGCATTCCCACTGGCCAAGTGGCCATAGGGACTGGTAGGAGGGGTAAGGGAGCGACGCAAGCACGGCAACGGTCTTTAGTCACTAGACCTTAGCGCCACATACAACAACAACAAATGATGCTAATACTTGTGCACTTTTCCTATATTAAATGCACGTCCATTCTCGTAGTAATTCACGTAATGTTTTGCTCAACACAGACAGGGCTTTATTATACTCGGAACAGACCCCGCCTCTGCCTGCAGCGCTGTGGACGTGTGTGTGTGTGTGTGTGTGTGTGTGTGTGTGCCGCAGGATACGCTTGTGGAGTTTAACTCCGAAAAGACAGTTAACCACAGGTTCCCGTTAATCTTATGATGGACATGTGTTGTGATATTTAAGCAAACGAGCCGTCAACAGCGAAATAAAAGCCTCTTATTTACGAGAACGGTCTGAGAGACCTCCAGCTTACCGCGAGGTGTCTGAGCATGACTGGCCGAGCGACGAGCTAGAAGCCGGGGAAGGCGCTTGCTGGCTGTCGCCTCACTTGATGGAGCTTCTTAACTCCGAAAACTTTGAAGCAAATTGTCAATTCGGCATCAATTTTCGCAAGACTGCCTATATTTGAAATCTAAACAGATAATTTCTCACCTAAAACGTTGTCAGAAGTGAATTTAATGATGAATAAGATGGTGAAAATTGTTAAAAATGTCCCGTTGTTGGTTGTTGCAAGTTCCGAGTTGGCAGTGGGCGTGATTTATAAGTTCAACCAATCGAGTACACTTATGAAAAGGGAAAAGACCCTGTTCTGAAGTAGGAGCTAAAAAAGTACGCTACTGAGGCCAGAGGAACTTAAAAATCCCCAAATTTTCCTGTCAGAACACAGCGAAAAAAGTGTTCTAGGAACATTTAGTTCTAAGAACTGCAAAAATCCCTCCGGTCGGAAAGCCCCTATGACAGCTTTAGTTACTTTTTAGATTAAGATCTTACGTACATAACTGATTATTAGTTTACAAATATAATGCAGTAATGAATCATAAATATATTAAATAGTAGAAATTAAGTAGAAAAAGCGCCACTTTGACCAGCTATGACATTGAAATGACACTTTCACATTAATGCATCACTAATAAGAATAGCCCAACATTATATAAACAGACATAAACTTGACAAGGGTCATTCTTTTTTCAACAATATCTTTATTGAATTTTTTATATAACAACCCGAGAGCTGAGAAAGGGGATATTGTACAATAATATATCAAGTAGGTACCAGACCAGCCCATCCCACCCTCCCTCCCTCCCACTCACTCCACCCTAACAGGTCTGACCATACATTCATACAGAGTGTGTACCAAGCAAAAAAAAAAAAAAGGGAAGAATACTAGCCTTCAGTATAACATAAATCAAGAACAAGCACAGACAAAATAAGCCTAAAACAAAACTGTTGCAAAAGGGAGGTGCCTAGCAGGGATAGGTAGAAAAGAAATATAAAACAAACAACAAATAAAGCTAAAAACCGCACCAAATGTTGTATTAGCATGTTTAACCATCACCTGACATTGTGTAAATATAAAAGAATTATTGTATTGTGGGCACTGTGTCCACATATGCTAGAAAACCACCCCAGATCTTTTTAAATTTTTCAGGTTTACCCTTCAAATTATACATAATCTTTTCACTCGGTATGCATGATGTCAGTTCATTCATCCATCTAGCAAATGTAGGTGGTAATACATCTTTCCAATGCAAAGCTATACATTTGTTAGCTGTAATAAGGGCAATTCTAATAAATTTTAGTTGGTTTTTATTGACTGACATCATAGATGTGTCACCCAGGAGAATTACTCTTGGTTCTGCGGGAATGGTTAATCCTGTAATGTCATTAAGCACTTTGAGTATAGACACCCAATACAAATTAAGACAAGGGCAAGTCCAAAACATATGTACCAACGTTCCTACTCCCGATTTGCATCTTGGACAAAACTGGGAGTATTGAGACTTTATTTTATGTAGTCTTTCAGGGGTATAATATGTTCTGTGAATAAGATTGTATTGTGTGATTTTATGTCTAGAGTTAAAAGAAAAACACTGAGTACTAGTACACAATGATTCCCAAACCCCTTCTTCAAAGTTACACTCCAGGTCTTCTTCCCATTTACATTTGACAAGGGTCATTCTTTATAATAATTACTTTTACTTTTGCTGTTTTAATTTTGCTGATGCTAGGTTACTTTTGAAGGTTTTGAATTATTTTATTTGCAATGGAGTATTTTTATATTGCAGTATTAGTATACTTTTATATAAGTGAAGGATCTAGATACTTATTTCACCACTGCTGAGGCCCATATTTTATGATTACATTTTACATTTTTATAAATCATCCACCGCTCAGTCAGTTCATCAGCATGAGAGGAGAATATGAACATCAGACCTCTTTAATAAAGAACACACGTACCTTTCTTAGTAAAATATGTGAAATGAGCATGAAATCAGTTTCCCCAGGTGTCAGTGGCAGTTTGTAATACTATATTTCGACCACAAGAGGGCCCTCAATTCATTCATTACTGTAAAGTGAACACCAAAACAGTCCAAAGACCTTTAAACAGTGGTGGAAGAAGATATTTTACTTCAACAATAACAACACATTGCAGAAATACACTCCTGACAATCAATAAAGTTGTATTAATGTAAAAATATCAAAATATATATGTTGATTACATTATAACATCACTCTGAATCTGGAAGGTACGGTTAATAAATCTACTAAGTCAGAAGTACAATAGCCTATTTCCCTCTAAATTGTTGTGGACAAGAATGAATGAAAAATATTGTACTTATATACAGCACCTGCGTAAATGTACTTAGTTACTTTCAGCACTGGCTTTATAGGATGATTAAAATAAAGAAGAGCATGCCAAAAAAAAAACAACCAACCAAACAAATCATGAAAAAAAACCTCAAGTACAAAATCTTGCAGTCTATCAGATGTGCTGGGAATTATTATGTGCTGGAATGTAATCTGTTTGTTTGTTTGTTTGTTTGATTGTTTGTTTGTTAGTTTGTTCAATTATTATGGTCTGCTAGGCCGACAGGCTCCAGTACTAAAGTAGTCTCTATAGAGCAACAGACAACACTGTAAAGTCAGTGTTGACTTTTGCGCACTATGTAAGTTTCTTAGGATCTTTTAATAAAAAGGTTAGAAAAATGTTTTTTGCTTGTTTAGCCTAAATCCAGTCACTTGACTGTGTGTGTTGTCACTCATAAAGGACTATAGATAGTGTGTGGTAAAATGCTACTGATTGGCTTAGCTGCTTATTACAATAAGCCTCATCATCCATTAACTCCATCATGTTTTGTTGACATTGGTTCAGGCTCTCTTCTTTGCTTGTAAGAAATCCTCTACTTGGTTGCTCATTAGCCTATTTATTTTCTGCAATGATGTAATTCAGCTTTAGTCTACACCGACTCAACAAATAGCTGAAGGCACTGGTTTGTGTTGCTGCAGCAGTGTCATAAGTGACAATGCACACAAGAACATTTCATTTGTAAGATGATTAATGGATTATTAATTAGGTTATAGTCACATTTTCTCCTTTACAGCCTATACATTACTAATGAAGATCAGTCTAAGCTCTAGATATAGCCTAGTGGTATATATATATCTATTTATTTACTTCTTTGCCAACTGTACTGTAGTCTTGTTATTGAGGAAGAAATGGAAGTTAAGTCCAACATCTCCCAAACCTAATATTACGTTTAGGGAATTGTGGGATTACTTTGAAATGTGGTCAGTTACTGAATACAAATTGCATGGCCATTTCTGTAATCAATAACATAATCCATTGAATTAAAAACATTTTTTATCTAATCTGAATACTTTTTGATTACTTATGGATTACTTCAAAATCAAACAAAAATGAAAATATTACACCTCATACTTAAAAAGTGGACGCAGCCACAAAAATCCAAGTTCCACAAATAAAAATAAAATTAAATAAAATGCATTAACAGTTGGTCAAATCAAATGACCCCTACAACAATAGTACTGGCACAAGCTAGGTGTAGGCCTAATGTGTGTATTCTACAGCCTGTGAGATGCTGTTTCTTTTGTTGTAAGCACTCACTTAAAATGGTCATCTTTCATTTTCAATGTAAATTAAAACTAAATTTGAATTCAAAACTAGGTCAACGTTAACAAAACTGGCAACATGAGAGAAGTAATTTACTTTGATATACATTAGTAGGACATATTCGGCATTGAGAATTGGAATCATGAAAAAAAAGGGTTCATAAAAGATGTAGCCTAATCAAAAATGTAATCAAGTAACCCATGACAATCTAACTAGGCCTACACTTTTTTTCAAATGTAATATTTAAATTACATGAAATAGCCTACCTTTATAATATATTGTATACTTTAGTAAATTGTAGCCTAGTTATTTATTTTTTGTAATCTGATTACCGATTACATGTACTGTATTGCTGTGGCGGGACCGGCCACCACCGTCTGCACGAGGGTTCAGTGTCCACACCACGGTTGACTCACACTGCACAGCAGTCAGGGCGGTGCCTGACTATAAAATCTCTGCTGCACTTCTTCCCGACCTCTGAACATTCCACCTCTCCTCTGCAGACCACCTCCCAGCCCTGCACGGTAAGAACTAATGCTATACTGCTCTTGTCTAACTGTCGGGATATTCATAAACCCTGTAACGCCTGCAAGTACAGCCGGTTAGGTGGATAAGGAATGTGTGGAATTCATTACTTTATTTGTCAATCAAGGCGTTTCCTTTATGGATAAGCATGTTGGTGGTTAATCTTTTTATAAATACAGTCTTTGTTACAGAATTCGTGTAATTTCCTATGTTGTTAATATTTGTGTTTACATCCTTTGGAAAGTTATTGTATTCATATGATTGTCTTTTTTCTAACTTTTGAACTCACATTTGGCAACTATTTAAGAATGATAAGATTCATATGTTTGGCTAATAGCATTCACTAAAAAAACTTATTTTCTACAGTTTATGACATTTTACTGGATACTCTCTTTTTTGTGTTGTTAACACAGTTGAGTCCATACATAGGTACACTAAGGGTGTGGTTGGACTGTGGGCATGTACATACATGTAGTCTGCAGCTGTAGGGTCCCCTCTCATTTGCTGCACCACTACCATGTTGGTTATCCACACATATTTCCTTCATTCAGCTAAAGTTTTCCATTCCCTCCTCACACACACACCCCTGTTTTTCCTCCCACTTCTCCTTTTTAACTGTTGCAACTCTCCAACAACAGTGTTCAGAATGGTTGTAGTTTTGTGATTGTTTTCCATCTGTCTTTTTCTAACAACCTAATAACAGACATCTCACTTCTCATGAGGCAAGGCATGGCAATGCAGCTTTATTTGTATAGCAGATTTCAGCAACAGGACAATTCAAAGTGCTTTACATAAAACATTAAAAAGCAGTTAAAAACAATCACAAAATATGAGAATAAAAGTTACAGTGCAGTTTAAGAACAACAACTATTTAAAGAAAGGCAGCATCAAAATGAGTATTACTCATCAGTGGGAAGGGCGTTAGAGCAAAGAGAAAAGTGTTGCTACCCCATTATTAGGCTACATCACATCCTCCTAAAAATACAATGGAACTAACCTTGCAGAACCGAGTCTGAAATTTATTTCACCCAAGACATGGAATTCTTTCTCTGCAAGATCCTCTGATGGACCTCAGTCTCACTCTGAGGTAGCAGATTGTTGATATGTCAATCCAGCTTTAGTTTCTTGCAAAGAAAGGCTACAGTTTGAACTCCCCCATGCCCTTTAAACTCCTTAGATAAGCTCATCAGTAGAACATACTTGACGAGTTTATCGTCAATTATCACCAAACAAAACAAGGTTTTATCATTAGTCTTTTCTAAGTTCTCTGAGGTCTTGTTTTAAAATTGTTCAGTGAAGCTGAACTCTATGCTATCATCGATCATGTTCAGCAAGTTCCAAGCTTTGTTTTCCAGTCTAAACACACCTCAGAAACCATGCCTTCAGAACTGGAGACAGCCATGGAGTCACTTATCAAGGTGTTCCACCGGTACGCCTCTAAGGACAGTCGGAGCGGCACACTCAGCCGGCGAGAGCTTAGAGAGTTGATGGAGAACGAGCTGTCTAACTTCCTCAAGGTGAGAAGGGACCCACACATAAAATGCATTATCACAGTGTCTAGAATTTAAACATGTTCATCATTGTACTCCTTATCACATAGTATGGTATAACTCAAAGTTTTCCTTGTTGATGCCCCCCCTCTCCCCTTCTTTAACCCAGTCTCAGAAGGACCCTGCCGCTGTAGACAAAATCATGAAGGACTTGGACACCAACGGTGATGGCCAGGTGGACTTTGAGGAGTTTGTTTCTCTGGTTGTTGGACTTTCCATTGCCTGTGAGCAGTGCTATCAGATGCACATGAAGAAGATGGGGAAGAAGTAAATGACAAAAGAGAAGAGAAAAACCAAAAAGCATTTTAAGTTTTGTAAAGTTTGTTCATCAAATACAGTGAAAAATTTCAAACCTGTTGTGTCTGGTGGTTATTGTATGTGTACGTTACTGTATATTTAGGCACTGGTGTTTGCCTGCAGGTTATCATACTTTTTCATCATTTATATATAAACGCACTTCTGCCTCTTTCAGGTTTTATAGTGTTTTTTATTAGTATAAAACAATTCCCCAAATCATTGCTATTTCCCAGCTATTACTCAGTGCTAATTACAAGCCCAGAAGAAGCTCATTCCAGAGATCACAGTGTACTGACTCCCTTGGCAACTCTTCCAGCAATACTAGAGGTGTGCTGCTGTAAGCCCCACCTGTAATTTATGCTTCCCTGCATGTGAATGCGCAAAAGAACCTCTCCCACTAAGATTCATAAAGTCTTGCTTATCGCTGCTCTGAGGAATCTGCAGAATGTTCCAGTCATGAACACACCTCTCTGTGAAGCTGATGTTGCAACTCTGATGATGCATTAATGAACACATAAACGAAGTGATAGGGTGCTTTTTAACTGAATAAAGTTTATTGCATTTTAGTCAATTTGATTTTACTGAGCAAGACAACCCTGGGCACTGTGAAGAAATGTGGAGGGCCTGAGTCACGGGGCACAGTGAGTCAGTACACCACTGTTTCCATCAAATTCTTTTCATTGTGTTCCATGACTGGTGGAACACCAGATAGATGAACAGGATAACCCCTCCTTCTGACTCTTCCTGAACTGAGCTTTTTGTTTCTCTAGAATGAAGTCTCCCAGGCAGCACTTCTTCTCAGGCTGACACTGACAAGCTCTACCAATCAAATGTTTTAAGTCATAAATGGTTAAGATAAGACTTCTGTAATTCAGGGTTTGGCCCACAGTGGCGGTCAGGGTCTACCTTGTGACGTAGGCAGAACTTTTACTGCCTTGGCAGAGCCAGTCTGGAAGGCCAAACTCAGGGTGAAAAAGCCACGAAGGCCCTGCACACATCTCCTTTGGTAGAGCCTTGATCTGTGGCTAATCTGTGTTCATGGGTTACAGGCACAGGGCAAACATGCAAGTTGCTAGGTTACAATGCTTCTCTGTGTGTTTACACAAGCACCACACCCATGTGACCCACAGCTGAGTTTACAGGAGGGATCTCCCACTTTGCTGACTGTTTTCTTAATAATATCCCTTTTGTGTAGTTGAGTATGAGGTGCACTAAAGTCATATATATGTTTATCATGTAGCCTTAAACAATACAATCATTATTTGTAAAAATATCTGAGGTCATATCTGTGAACAGACCCGAGCTTGTTTCCTTAGCGAGGACACTTACCAATACATTTGTCAGTTGGAATGTACCTACATACTCTTACAGTTTTAAGATTTCTCAACTGATACACAGTGAAGGTGTGTATTGGTTTGACTTCACCCATTAGCCAACATTCACAAATGCATACCACACCTTCCTTGGACACACACTGGCAGAACAGCCCCTGTCTGTGGACAATAATTGTTAAACAATAACAGCAATGTTCGGAACCTACCAAACCCTTCCAACATCCGGTTTGTAGCTGTTGTCATGGGAAATGACATCAAACTACTTGGATCTTGTTATAGCTGATGATTAAAAAAAAATGTTGAAGCTTTTTATATCTGTTTTCTCCTTTTTGCTGTCACTTAGATGTGAGACAACACTTTGCTTTGCTAGGGACCTTTGTTCCTTGTCATTCCCCATCTTTTTCTTCCCTCATTTCCTGTTTTCTCTCTGCAATAAAGGCATAAAATGTCCCCAAAAATCCAAATAATATTTAGCAAATTATCAATCTTCTTTTTAGTTTCTGGTCAAACTTTTCTGGGGGGTGTGGGGTTCATTGTGGAGACTAATGCCTGCAGTATTTTTTTAATTCTTGGGTGGATGTTGAATTGAAAAGTGCCGTTGCAGCTAGTGGGGCGTTTGGGATTTGGTTAGGGAAACGTGTTGTTTGGAGAAAGACACAAGTGAACACTCGTGGAAAATATGTGCTTTCCTATCAGTGTACTTCTGCCTGACCACTAGATGGCATAAGAATGTAACTGCAATCATAATGTTAACCATGACTACTAGCCTACTGCAAATAGTTTCATATGACTCACAGCTGGCTATAATAAAGAATGTGGTTTCCATGGATACTCCCTCCCTGTTTGGTAGATCTGTGTGAGTAAGATGGGGAAGGAAGAAGACAGGAAAAAAGTTTGACTAAAGTTTCCCAGACAGCGAAAAAGGACAGTGCAATGTAAAAATCTCAGATTGCATTATAAATTCAGCTGCGGAGTGCATTAATGTTGGTGACAGTGACTTCCAACCTATGATCTGTACTGGACTTTGATTGAAGTTGTAAATTAGAGACCTAAACAGTTGTACCCTAACCAAAGAGGAGAGACAGGAAAAGACCTTTGATATCTAACTCTATGTCATGCAACAGACCACACGCATATCGAAACAAACATACGCATAGAGTTGCCACAGTGCTAATTTTTATGTCTATGATTTCTGGTCTCTGCAGAATGACTCATGAGCTTCAGGGACATGACTGTGAGTCACGGCTTGCACCACAAAATTGCAATGAAGAGAGGACCCACTCAGGACCATAACAATCCACCCTCAGTGAGTCACTGTGCCCAAATGTTTTCATTTTGGAATTATGCACATCTCAAACAATTAAATAAAAATAGAAAAAAAGACAATTATATACACAAAGAAATTAGTTAGTACAATATACAATTAACGTGTTCTCTGACACATGCTTGGATAGAAAATACAATCCACATTTAACTTAAAACATACATTGCTGTTCATTGCTTTGGTCTTTGATTTTCAATATTTTCAAGAAGGGCATTGCAGCCAATGTCTCGTCACAATTGGTCTTTATCATTAGAAAAGTCAGAAAAATAATCCAAATGTATTTGGGGTGTGTTGCACAGAGGCATACAAACCTGTAAACTCAAACAAAGAAGGAGAAGTGGAATTATGATTCAAAATGCACATGCACAAATTTGTAATGCTTAAAGTTAGTTTTGTCTTTGGGGGAAGAAAAAAATTATTAAAACTTTTAAAAAAAAATGACTTCAAAAATGACTTAAAACTCAAAACAGCTCTTTCTGTTTTGACCCCGCAATCAAGACTCTTGAGTGGTTTGTTTTTGCAAGAGTCTATGCTAAAGTCTATTACACATTTGTGGATTTTCTTTAAAATGGTTTAACAAAAGTGACCTCTAAGTGGAGCAGCTGTATGTGACTACACCATTACAAAAAGTAATTCAGTTCACATAGTAATTGCTGTCCCTCCATTCTTCAGCTTGCAAAACATCTTCAATGAACAGAGAATTGCAGATAAGAATCCAGTTTTGGATGTTTCCCCGAAGTCCATTTCTTAAACAATGAATACTAACAGTGACTATTCTTTTAAGAGTCATATTTGTTTTTTTATTTTTTATTAAAAGCAAACACCCAATCCCACACATCTTTAATACATTGCATCAAAGAGTGAAAAAAAACTTTTTAAAGACTGTTACATGACTAATTTGGCTTAAATTATACTGTAGCTGTAACAGCCATGAAGTAGTACAAAACATCCTTAAACATACTCATGCTGTCTACAGTCTTCCCAGCAATAGTTGCAGGCAATCCTGAGATCATAACATTAGAAAGATCTTTCAAAAATCCCTTCTGAATGCAAACATGTACAACACTCATCCAACTGTAAAACATTGTTCACATGAAGTGTGAAAGGGCTCATAGCAAACTCCTTAACAACCAGCATGAATAATCATCAGCTGTTTGTTGATGAATTTCTAAGCAACAACAATAAATCAGTGTTTCTTAAAGAATAACTTGGGAAATTAAAAAAAAAAGTATCAAGCCACGAGGGGAGAAGTGGGAGTGGTTGGAGATGAAAGGAGTGTTATGGAGGGAAGGATAAAGGGTGTGGTGCTATATAAAACATATTTTGCATTCTTTTCCATCACTACAGCCACTGACTTTCACTCTCCAATCTTCTTAAATCTCTGCAAATCAGCTTTGGTGAGTAGAAAATTCTTTTTAGGAAATTATTTACTTTAATGTAATTTTAGTGAGTTATATTTGTATGAAATACAATTGCAGTTACCAAGTTACCAGCTCTGTGTGCATTTTGTGTTGTTGAGCTTTTCCTCATTTGCAAAAGACATTCTTCATTTTGCTCCGGTGACAGTTATTCTACTAACTTTCGCCTGGAATGTCCTTTTACTGATGCATTGTACATTCAGAAGTTAGCATCAAGCTTTCAATCTTGCTTAAAATTCAAACCACATTATACATCGGAATAGTAATATGGTATTTGTTATGTGCTAGACTCCTCCACAATTCCCATCTGTTTACAAACCCTCTGCTGCCACAATTTCCTCAGCTTACCACACCCCAGAGAGGGAGCAGCACCACGTGAGTCAGAATGTAACTTGAACGGACTCGCTTGGGTTCATAGAGTCAGTGGAAAAAAACACTTTCACACATACAGCGTTAAGAGAATAGACATCATACATCACTACAGGGACTTTTTTTGCTTCTTTACCTAGTTCAATTGAGTTACCTGGAGAGATTAAGCTGTTGCCTTAACAATGTATTACTCAGCAGAGACCGTGCGTTAGCGGCTGGTGACGAAATAAGAGTGGCGTTGCCCCAGTCGAAACCTAGGGTTTATTTTTATCCAGCTCGATGGAAAACCCAGAGAAAAACACTGGCAGAGACAAAAGCAATGATGTTAGCCACTGCCTGCTGCTCAAGAGCTCTTAATAAATAAAATTAGAATGCATTCTTTTGATTTGTCTATGTAATTACACTATATATCAATGAATTAGCCACTTAAACTGTGGCAGGAGTAAAAAAAACTATTGGCCAACACTGGAACAATAGTGAAGATTTGGATGTCAGATTTTAAGGACCACGCCTTTTCCCTTTTCTTCCCCTGCAACCATTCTGTCAAATTGTGGTTAACATTCCAAATTTGACCACAATGACACACTATCCGTTATAGTGCATGTCAGTGAAAGTTAACAGATTTTGCCTCTAGATGGAGTCATAGCAGCACTAAATGAGAGCATCATCCTTAAGCAACTTCTTCAGTTAGCCATCTGAAGATATAGAAGGAAAATACTGGGCCAATCTGACCTGTACGTGCCACCCTGACCATACCATGCCAACACAGGGACATGAGGAAAAATTCCATGTTCCATATTTAACTTTCTTCTTTCTGTCCCTTTGAACCAGCTATCATCATGTCTAATGTCCAGAAGGCTATGGCCCTCCTCATTGACTCCTTCGGTAAATATGCTGGCAAGGAGGGTGACAATATGACCCTGAGTAAGGCAGAGCTGAAAGAACTGCTTCAGAATGAACTTGGAGATATACTGGGGGTGAGTGACCTCTGACCTCTCTCTATCTCAGTCCTGCACAACCAACAGGATGCACACTGACTTACTGTACATGTTTGCTGGGGTGCATTGTATGGAAAGGATGGTGAATGCTCTTGGTAGAATGTGTGCATCGTCACAGCCTGTAGTACTTTCCGGCCATGCACATGCCCAGTGACAATTCTTAAACACTTTTCTCACTTGCAGAATGCCAATGACAAAGCGGCGGTGGACCACATCTTCAAGAGCCTGGACGCAAACCAGGACAACAGTGTGGACTTCAAGGAGTTTGTCAGCATGGTCAGCTCCCTCACTGTGATGTGTCACCAGTACTTCCACCAATCAGCCAAAAAATAGGGATCCAAGCACCACCTTGGGGCCAGCAAAGAGATAGAGATCCCATGACAGCTGTTCTGAAGAAGAAATAAATATTTACTACTATTTACTAAAAGTCACAAAACTATATATTGTAACGCACAATGAAATAAACGTCTTTCTTTGAAACACTTGTCTTGTCCACTTCATATGTTACTGAATGGTCGGGGAACAATATTTGTGACAATATTGGATAGTTGCACACACGTGGAGCTCCATAGTCTAAGTAAGCTTATGATACTTGAAGTGGTTACGTTTTGTTGACACTAAGCTTTCACACCTTAAAATCTTCCCGCTAGATTAATTTAAAAGAATATAGATCCAGGTTATGGCAGGAAAGATGTCACCATAGAGATTGAGCACACATTTAAAGCAAGACTACAGTATGTGAAAAGAAATAACACAATCTTCCTCTTACACATGAAGTGTTAAATTCATAAGCAATAACACTCAATTCTATACATTATGACTCTTCTCTACTTGTGCAACTAATATGTTACATACAATCTCAAACAATACTACACAGGTGGGGTTAATTCATTATCAAACACACTTTATTTTGCAAAATGAGTTTATGTATGCCAAACAGACAAATAAAAAAAAGATATATGATGTGATAGGGCCATCACAATGGCTCAATGGTTAGAACTTTCAGCTCACAGGTCCTGGGTTTAAATCTGATCTGGCAGGCTGGGGCTTTTTCATACTGTATGGAGGTCTGCCTGATTCCTGTGTGTGGATTTCCTGTGAATGCCTCAGTTCCCCTGCACAGTCGAAATACATGCAGCCAGGTTAGATGAACTGAACTGCCTTTAGGTGTGACTGTGAATGCAGTTGTCTGTATGTGTTAGCTGTGAGAGACTGGCCTGAGAGACCTGACCTGGTTACCAGGGTAACTAGGTCTCTCACTGGCCAGTCTCTCACTTGCATGTCAGAATAGGCTGCCTTGATGAGAGAATATAGAAAGTAGATAAAGTGGATGAATAGCATAGTTAAACTTCCCAACTACATAAGGATTACCAGTAAGTTCTCTGGTTATACGTTTTAAAGTAAAATGAATAAGAGCTTTGAATTGAGTATTTTCCATGGTGGCATTGGTACTATTAGCCTTTTTAAAAAGATGTTTGATTACTGATTTAAGTGAGTTTATTTTACTGTACACTTTTGTCCTTTCCGCTTCTTTAATCAACATACATTTTTAGACTTTAGTCCATGATCAATATTGGTGATGTGTGTCACTAAAGCAGGGAGAAGCTTTAGCAACAATATTATTTTAACGCCATGCATTTTGTTTTTTAAATTAGTACTCACGTAACTTAAGGGGTGACAACCTGCAAGTTTTCATTCCAAACAAATACTGCAGCTTGTGACTTCACAGCTTACTTCTCCCTCTATGTTCTAAAATTAGTAATCAGCACCTATTGCACATGATGGCCTGTCCCTGATGGATTATGTAAGATAATATGAAACACAGCACAGTATATATGTGTTTGGCATCAGTATTTAAACTGTGTCAGAAGGCAGCAAATCAGTGAGTGAGAAATTAAATATTCGAGAGAGGGGGACAGAGGGAGGGGCAGGAAATCTAAAGCAACTTGAAAAGAGCCACCTCCACTATAAAAATGTTGAATGTTGAATTCCTACTCTCCTTTAGATGAAAACCCCCAGTGACCCTGGATAAGTGTTAGAAAGAAACTAAAAGCTTGCTTTAAAGGGAATGGGCTTGTTTCTGTATTGTTTCAAAGTACTTTAGACAGCCCCCAGACAGATAGATCACTATTAAGTTTTTTTCAGATAGGCTACATTTTTAATTAAATAATATAACAATATTATGCATGTTCTTTTAAAATCAGATTATGTTCAAATAAATATCTATAAAACTATATTTTCTATGATCTCTTACTTTCACTGAGAGAGAAATGGTAATGTAAGCTTCAAGATAAAAATGTGCCCAATAGAAAAAAGGAAAGCCAGGTACAGCCAGAAGTTATCAGGATCTTCTTTGTGAAGTTTTGTTTACAAATTTGAGAATAGTTAGACATGGGAAAAATATAACATACATGTGGGTCCCCGTGCATTCAGGTATATGCTCGGAAATGAGAAAGCAGACAGGTTGGCAAACGATGCAGTCAAAAAAGGAATTGTTGGAGTCAATATTAAATTATCAAAATCAGAGGGAGGAAAAGGCATAGAGTGGAGAAAAGTAACTCAACAATGGCAACAGCTTGGTGATAACACAATAAAAGGGAGACATTTACACTCAATTCAAAAAGGATAAGGCCTATGTATGTTATAAGGGGAACAAATGTATGTTTTAGGGGAACAAAAACAGAAAGCAAGTAACAGTAAGCAGGCTGAGAATTGGACACAGCAACCTTAACAGCACACATCATATTGTAGGGATCATTGTGAGGTAGGCTACCAGAAACGGTAGAGCATGCTTGCAGGAAAGATCAGAGAAAAGGGACATGTGTGAAGAAAGGAAACGATTTGGGATAACAGGAGCAGGAGAAGCATAGCCTACTGGGTTGTGGGCAAGGCAGAAGATGCTGGTCAGCTTCCTAATGAGAAAGGGGACTGATGAGGAAAATCTGACATACTGGACACCTAAGGAGTTAACTAACTCCAGAAGATGGCAGTAGTGCAACAAACATTAAGGATGCAAGCTGCCCTTAAAACCAAAAGAAGAAGAACAGACGCCTCCGGGAGGTCACGTTGTCAGGCCGTTGTCTCGTGACGCTGCAGAGGGGCGGGTTTGATTATCAACAACATAGTCTGTCTGTGGAGCTAACATTACAGAGGGACAGAGCTCGAGTGTTGTTTTGAATTGACGATAAGACACCGACTAAAAGGGTACTAGGGCCGGTGGATAAGATGGCGGATGTAGGAGACGATGAAACTCGGTCGACTCTCCCTTCGGCATCCCGTAACGGTCCTGTTGTCGGTTCGTCTGCGGGCACCGCGGGCCAGAACGCAGCTAGCATAATGGTAACGTCAGGTCCGCGGACGGTGAGAATCGTCAAGTCGGAGTCTGGCTACGGTTTCAACGTTCGCGGTCAAGTTAGCGAAGGAGGACAGCTTCGGAGCATCAACGGGGAACTGTACGCTCCTCTTCAGCATGTCAGCGCTGTTTTGCCTGGAGGTGCGGCAGACCGAGCTGGAATAGCAAAGGGTGACAGGATCCTGGAGGTGTAAGTCAGCTTCTATCCGTTCAGTATAGCCAGGTAGTTAGCAAGTAGGCTAGCTACCCTTAGCCCGTGTTCATCCAATTCCAAGCATGTGTTAACATTAGCTATTTTCAAGGTGTAATGCTACGTGACCTGTCTGTTATGACAGCAAATGTAACTGTTAGCCGTTTACATAGCTAACTAGTTGTTTTTTCCCCCCAGTTTACGGGTTAATACGTATAACGAAACATTTAGAGATGTAGCTAGCTAGCTAATGTTAGCTACACCAAGCTCACGCTAGTGAGTTTAGTAGAAAGCTAACCAGCTTACATAAATTGGACAACAGGCTGTGCATGTTGATTAGCTTTAGCTAGCGTCTTGTTTAGCTAGCCCTTTGCGCAGTGACTGCTTCAGCATGGCTGGGAGGACAACATTAAATGACAGCCTTGGTTACATACATTGTATTGTCATATGCATAGGGATGTGTATGTTATGCCCGAAGACAGTGGATAGCAGTGTTGTCATCATATTGTGTGAGTGTGTGTGTGTGCGCCCGCGACTTGTCTTGCTTGTCAGACTATCCTTCACAGGCATGTTGTTTACATGGGGACGTTTTAGGTGCTTTCCACGAAATAAAATATTAATATAAAGAAATACCATTTTATTTCTATGATGTTATCTTTTGTTTTGCCCGTTATCCCTATCAGCGTACTGGATTGGCTTTGATATGCATGCCTTAATGCCAGTCTTTAACTAGAGGAACATGTTCATGAAAATAACTTATTTGTTCAAATTCTCTTTTATCAGGTATATAACCAATACTTATAATAACCTGAAGAGAAAGCATCTCCCCACAAAGCCTTTTTCAGTTCATATTTGCAGACAGTTATATTTCTAAGAATGTCAGTCTCCATGACTAAACTATTAATTCTCCCACCATGGTTGTAAGCCTTGGCCCTAGCAAAGGGCAAATGCTGGAAATCGTAAAAGGAACGACTTTAAATGTTAATAGTAAATAATGATGTACTGTCCTACAGATAGGCTATGTGTTTCTTAGAAGTCATTTTTATGTGTGGCCTAACATAAGCTTTAACATCAGGATATGAGCAGTGAAAACATGTTTATGTATTACTGTGACTTGACTATAGGTTAAACTTAGAAAAAGGAAGAAGAGAAACCGAAAACAAGGAACACTGGTCTACTTCTACTTGCTGAGGCATCAAAAACAATTCACCCAACCTGTGTTTTCTCCATTTTAATTGCTAAATCTCTTTCTTGTCATATGACAGGACCAAAACTTATCATGTGACTTATTAACCAGCTTGAGCATTTTGCAAAAACTCTAAAGAATCCTCCAGTTAAGTATGTCATATGTCAGCATTTTACTAGTCTTATGAACAAGGATAGGGAACAATGCTTCTTGTTATTTGTTATTTCATGACTCTACTACTGCCTGACTATAGTTTGTGTTTTTAATAGTCACCTTTAGAAAGAAATTAAATGAAAAAAATGAACTTGTTGTGCTCTTGTATATGTACAGGAGAAAATGTGAGATTTTATAAAGTGTGGCCTTGCTATTAGTGGATTAATGTCTTATTAATGAACTATTATCAGTTTTGAGTAGGGGTGCACAATTCAGAAAATGTTACAATTCGATATCGATTTTAAGGCTCAAGATCCGATTCAAAATCGATTTTCGATTAAAAAAACGATTCACAGTATGTAAATGTAGTTACTTTTCCCATGTGATTGCAGTAGACATACAATTTAAAAGAAAAGAAACAACAAATTAAATGTAGTTTGATATTACTATATATGTCTTCATACAAAAATTAAAACTTTTGCAACTAAAAACTGCAGAGTGCCAAGCTTTGGCCAGCTTTCAAATACATTTAATTCAAGATTCAAATAAAACTGTTGAATAAAAAGAGCTTTTCGTTCAGAGTTCGGTGGGAGTTTAGAGCATTGAAAGAGTGCGTTGGTTGACTGGCATGTTAGGTACTTTAGGTTGTTTTTTGTCCACTTCTTAAATGTTAATCTCTGAGTGATGGTGTACCGTGTGAGTTTGTGGTGTTTCCAAAATACTTAACTTTTGCTTTGCAAAGCCTGCATATAGCATGATTCCTATCAAGTTCCGTCTTCCCCTCGAGGTTATAAAAGCTGAAATGTGCCCAAACTCTCGCCTTCAATCAGGATGGAGCAGGTTGAATAATTCTTTCTGTGAGGTTTGCCATTGTTTGCGCCGACTAAACTACTTCTGCTGCACTCATTCTTCTTTTGATTATAACAAGAGTGTCCAGGCGTCGGTGTGAATTTGACGCAGCGCCATCTATGGGAATGGCGAGCTAAACTCATTTCACAACAACACAACAAAAAATTAATTGATTTTTGGAATTCTATGAATCGATAGAGCTTGAATCACGATACAAATGAATTTTTTGCACACCCATAGTTTTCATTATTGATTTTCACTATTGAGATTCTCATATTTTTGAAAAAAGTTAATGATTGATAAAATAATTAAATCTTTCATTCTGGGAAAATACTCAATATCTCACAATTTCAGCCAACAAAATGTGAAGAGCTGCTTGCTTTTAGCTATTTGCTCTAGTTCATACTAATATTTAGTTTTAGCTTTTTACTGTTCGTCAGACATCACTTAGGCTATGGTAAATAAATTCAGAGTGCAATCTTTTATAGACAAAATATTTCATCAAAACATATTACACATTCACTTAGCCTAATTCACGTATTTCCAACCCCCTTTGTTGCTGGTGATCAGCAACTGACACCTTTCTGGCAGGCGTTGCTTTGCTTCTGTTTTGTCTAATAAGAGTATGATGTGATAGTGTTGAGACCAGAACTTCTCCTTCTATCTTCATCTTTTTGGTCACCTCCAACCCCCACTTTTGCTGTCCAGTTGAACAACTCAGATGAATGCCATCATGTCCATCTCTATTCCCATCATAAACCAGCTTTCCATCTCCCATTGTTGACTTTATTTGTCACTACCCTCTCTTTATCTGTTTGACTTATTCCCGCTTTGATCCATGATGCCATACAGATATACATTCATAAGCAATAGACATGGCATAAAGTGGACAGACCAAGCTTGCACTCTTTCTTGCTCCCTCCTCTCCTGTGTCTGTCCCGCTGTTTCTCATAGGAAGATTAGCAGAGACACCTGATGCTGGTGCCATCTGGCCTCAGCAAAACCAAGATGGGAGTCGTCTTACGGCACCAAATGGAAGGGAGACATTAGAGCTGACCTGGTTACTTAGCACTCCCAACGTTGTGTATATCAATGGTGGACAACATGCGTTGACATTACCACACACCATAATAGTAAAAATGAAAGAGATGAGCATTTGCAGCATTAATAGAATATTATATAATTATGCCATCCAGATCTGAGATGAGTGTGTCGTTATTATTATTGTTAGTTATTTTGTGTCATGACCAAACCACATAAAATACATTTTCTTTACCCGAGGAATTATAAAATTCAGTGTTTACGCTATCAGTTGTATTCATTCAGTCAGTCAGCTATTTCTGGCCTCATGTTACCTTTCATAAAAATGATAACTTGCTGAGTTTTAAATGTGGGGAAAAGAGAGCACCAGTATTGGATTGGTATCTGACATTGAGAGATGCTCTGAGTTGAGGTATTGGAATTGGTATCAGGAGAGAAATAGTTGGATCAGGGCATCCCTAATTAGTATTTTCATCAGATGCATTTTGAAATATTTTAAAAAGCTGCGTCAGTATACACGCTACACTAAATCTTACACTAATTTCACACCATGGCACCACGGTAAAGGTCTAGTCAAGCCCTGCTCTGGTTGTTGTGTGAAGAGTGTTGAATTATCTGCCATGTTGAAACATAAATTGATTATGAGGGGAATAAATGGTAGGAAAAGAGGGTTTTTAAAACTCTTTGCTGACTTTCTTTCTGTCTCTCCCTCCCTTCTTCCTCCACACTTTTTTCCTGCTCTGACTTTCCCTCCAGTAATGGGGTGAGTGTGGAAGGTGCAACCCATAAGCAGGTGGTGGACCTGATTCGTGCAGGGGAGAAGGAGCTGGTTCTGGCTGTGCTGTCTGTTCCAGCTCAGGAGGCTGATGGATTGGAAGGAGGAGAAGATGTCCAACCCAACTATGACTACAGTGACAAACAAGCAGTGCCCATTTCCATTCCCACATACAAACATGTAGAGCAGCACTCCGAGAGGTTTGTGGTGAGTACTGATTCGACACATTACCTTACCCCTTCTTTTCCAAAACAGGCTCTTGTGGCTGCCTCTTTTTTCTTATGGCAGTATTGAAAAAAAACTTGTAATTCTTGATTGTAAACATCCATTTCTTCTACTCTAATGCACTACTGTCTGTTTGTCCTGTCTTTGTCTCAATGATCATAGGTGTACAACGTGTACATGTCTGGTAGACAGCTGTGCTCAAAGCGCTACCGGGAGTTTGCCATCCTGCACCAGAACCTAAAGAGGGAGTTTTCCAACTTCAACTTCCCAAAGCTTCCTGGTAAATGGCCCTTCTCCCTGTCTGAACAGCAGCTGGATGCTCGCCGTAGAGGACTGGAGGAATATCTTGAGCGAGGTAGGCTGATATGGAAAGGTCACTGGCGTATAAACCCAATTGTGTGTTGATTTTTAACATGGGCAACGGCAAGATGTTTTTCTGTTACCAATCCACATGCTGTTCAAGAAGAATTACAGTTCCATTTTTAAAGCCTGACGTTTAAGTACGAAAAGCTATTCAGACCCATTAAAATCCACAATAGCCATACAAAGGAAAAGAAGAAATTATTTAACGTGTACATGCAGAAATCCTGTAGTAAGGATTGAAATTAGGCCAAACTCTGGCTGTGATCGATTTTCCACCGTACATGGAAATACTGTAAATCTGAGCAAAGGATACAGACAAAGTGACATTTAGCTGTCCTTTTGTTTATTTGATTTACTTTGACCTCCCCCTCTCCATCTGCCTCTCTGTTTGTCTCTAGTTTGCTCTGTGCGGGTGATTGGGGAAAGTGACATCGTGCAGGAGTTTCTCTCTGAATCAGATGAGGTATGCATCTCATTTATATTTTGATATGAACTTTACTAGATTTGGATGTAGATATTTCTATGTGAATTTTGATTCTGAGCTTTGAAAAATTGTAGCTCTGAGTTTGAGCTTTGAGTCTATTTCAAAACTGTCTCAGATGTACAACTTTTGTCTTGTAAGCCAGGGAATCTGCAGAGCACCACAGTACCTTGTTTATTAACCCTTTGAGGTCTAAGGACATTTTCACACATCTTCTTAAATTTACCTTTTTAGGGTATTTGCACATAACTGATCCCCACGTGTTTCATATGAAAATGTTCAGAACAAACTCAGCTTTCCGTATAGTGATGCACAAATCTGTCCCAGAGCAGTGTGTAAAGAGACAATTTTGGCGCTAAAGCTGAAATGTTGATATTCGCTTTTTGAAATTCCCTCAAATCCCTTTTGAAAAGAAACCTTAACTAATGATGTGTTGTACAAATTATTTCCGTGCTTGAAATGAGTTTACCAAAGTCTTTAGGTCATATATTATTAAAATAGTAAATACATTTTGTAATATCGCTTTTTGAGTAGGAATTTTGTCAAAACATCGTTTGGACGCACCGGTGCGTCTTTCGTCCTCAGAGGGTTAAACTATGCTTTCCGAAATTCAGTCTTTCATTTGAGCTTTTAGATTGTAGGGTTAAGGATGTATGTATCTGATATTCTGTATCTGATTTTGAACCTATTCAAGAGGATTGTTGGGGATTTTAAACTTGTTATGAATATATCTATTCAACCTCCTTTTAATGCTTAACTCTCGCCAAAATGCAACCTAGGGTCTTTTTGTGAATGTACCCGAGTCAAACTTTCGTTTAAACGCGTAATTAGGACGGAAGCACCACTTTTAAAATTTACCGTATTCTCGTTTTCGGTCAAATGGCCTTTTGAATGGGAGTGCTAGGGGCACTACTATGATAGCATCAAAATCGCTATTTTTAAAACACTAAGAAGGCTCGACACAACATGAAACTTTGCTCGAAGTCTCACCAGGGGCTCTACACATGAACTCAGCATTGACAACATTGTTTGTGTACACAGAGTTTACTAAAAAAGGTTTTGAACAACTCACTTTAGCAGTTGTTTCCACTTGCAGCCATATTCACAAAAAGACCCTAGGTTGCATATTGGCGAGAGTTACGCTTTAAAAAAGTTGGCTATTTCCTGTAAACAAGCATCAGCGGTGGACTTTAATTGCTTTAAAGTAGCTGGCTGCCCATCATGTCTGCTAGCATGGTGTTGAAACATGAGAGCCAAAACAATTAAACAGTTACTGTAATTGCATTGCCTTTCTAGTGTTTTGAGGAATGACAGCATCAGAGACAAAAGCGATAATACTAAATTAATCCAGCACTTAAAGAAACACAAATAGGAGGATTAGGACTTCAAACAGATATGAATTCTGGTTTAGTCATATCTTGTTTTTTTGTTTTTTTTAAATCCACAAGTATTTACCAGTAATTCAGAACAAACCCATACATGCACACTCATACAAGCAGGCGCACACCCTTGTTAATCCACACACGTTGCTGTGCAGAACTACAATGGAGTGACAGATGTAGAACTGCGGATAGCCCTGCCAGACAAGACCACCATCTCTGTCAGAGTCCGCAAGAACAGCACCACAGACCAGGTGTACCAGGTAAGACAGGATCTGCTGGGATGATGCTGTCATACACTTATATTGTAAATTGTATTGCCCCATTGTTTGGACATCTGAATTGGACTTTGCAGTTCTTAGCTAAAATAATGACACTGAGGATTACAAAATCAAATGATGTCTACTGGTAAATGCATGATATTCTATTAGTGTAGAACGGACGTTTATATGGAAAGAAAAATAACTAACGCAGACACTTTAAAAAATAAACTTTCCTTGTGCAATAGAAATTTTCGAACAATGTTTTTCTGACATAACTGACTCTGTATTGCTCTTCCTGTAGGCATTAGTGATAAAGGTTGGAATGGACAGTATTATGGCGAGCTACTTTGCCCTTTTTGAAGTCATCAACCACTCGTTCGGTAAGAACTGTATGTATATTTGATGTTTATGAGTGTTTCACAGGAAAATTCGCAGAGCGTTTTTACATATTCTTATTGCATTTCATTTAAAAGCCCTCTCTGGGTGACTTCATCTCATGATGACCACTTTTCTAAATAAAGACCTGTATCATCCCACTGGTGAGTTTAGTTCATTGGGCCTAGGGTATGTACAGTACATTTTTGGACAGCAAGAGCAGGTTATTTTGGTACAGGTTAAAATAAATTATTTTCTAATGGCTAAACAGACACCAGACGCCCCCCTTTTTTCATCCCTCTCCTTGTTTCTATTATTTGTTGCAGTGCGGAAGCTGGCGCCTAATGAGTTTCCACACAAGCTTTACGTGCAGAATTACACCTCGGCAGTGCCGGGGACATGCTTGGCGCTCCGCAAATGGTTGTTCAGCTTCCAGGAGGAGGAGTTGCTAAGAGACAACCCGCTGGCCCTGCATTACTGCTTTCACCAGGTGATAATAATTGAATCCCACTTTCCATTGAGTTAAGGGAACTCAGCACAAAATTTGGTCTTCTGGTTTTTTTTTTTTTTTTTTTTTTTAAGAGTTTATATAGTCCTTTTTGGGTTGAAACATGTTGGAGGTTTCAGCATTTTTGGTCATGGAGAATGTCAGCCATAATGGGGAAAACTTACCGTATTACTGTACTCTTTTACTCTTAACTGCTTATATTTGTCTCTAGGGCTGGGTATCGTAACGTTCAAAAATTTCGACGTGATTTCGATAACGGTTCCTGAACGATCCTTTTTTCGATACCAATTTCATAAAAATCATTCCAACATTACACATTACGGTGCTGCCTACCTATTGGCTCACTGACTGATGATATTTACTCCTCAGGTATTGAAATTTGGTATTGAATGACGAGACATTTTTCGATACTCGATACTAAGGTATATAAAGTATTGAATTGAGTACCCAGCGCTACCGGTCTCAGAATCTTCCAGTTTGGCTAGATATTTGGCTTTTCACATACAGGTTCAATCATCCAGAGTCAATGCATACTTATTTTATCCAGCTTTACTAGTCATTAAACACAATATGATTATATAGCATCTTATGACTGCCAATGTAGACACTAAACATGCTTTGACATTATAACAAGCAAAGTATGGCCTAGTGGAAGCTGCTGGAATATATATACAAAATGTCAAGCTACCACCAATCAGGAAGTCCTATAAATGACATCCTGAGAAACAAATATGTCTAGGCTCTGAAATGCCACCACTTATGTATTTAATCAGGAAACCAGAGAACCATGATAATCTACAAGAAAGCAAAACTTTCCCACAATTTTTGAAGAATAAAGTGTGAACAAACATTCCTCCACTAAAAATAATTATAGCAACAGCAGCAGCAGCCTACAGGCTGTCCGCTGACCAATAAAGGTCACTTCCTGAAGCATATTAGGCATGTGAGGTTCAGCAGTTACAGCATTTGAATACAGTATGTCTGGGACATTTTAATATGTTTGTCGGGTGATTAAGCTTTCTCTGGAAATCCATGAGCGTACACGAAATAGTCAGAATATCATGTTCTGCATGTGATATGTTTTCCTTTTACATATCACATGCAGAACATGATATTCTGACTATTTCGTTACAGCATTTTCTACTAGTAAAGTCAGCAAAAACACTTGCTATAAAGCCCTGTAAAGCCAAGGGGAGCTGCAGATTCAGAGGATAATTATCTGTAGGTGCATCACTATGAG
Organism: Sander lucioperca; assembly: GCF_008315115.2. Taxonomy (NCBI): domain Eukaryota; kingdom Metazoa; phylum Chordata; class Actinopteri; order Perciformes; family Percidae; genus Sander; species Sander lucioperca. Next base: position 13,501,972 of record NC_050188.1, on the reverse strand, counting down.
CAACGCCTTTTTACAATGTCATTTGATACATTGTTATTATAGAAAAATTGATTAAAGCATCTTTATTAAAATGTACACAAGATTTTTTTGCTGTCATTGGTTGAACTTTGTTACTTGAGGCAGAATATCTTCTTGCTAAATGTTTTTTATGGATAATACTTTTTGTGTAGTGACCTCAAATAATAAATGGTGTTGTATGTCTTCCTACCCCCTAAACCCCTCTATCCATCCCTGTCTGTCTAGGCGTTGGAAGATGTGAAGAAGGGATTCATAAAAACAGAGGACAAATCCTACCAGCTGCAGAAGCTGGCAGAGCAGCGCAAGATGGCCACGGTCAGTCCTACAGACCACTCTTTGTTCAGGGAGGGGATTGGGATGACTACACTTTTTGCCTGCTGACCAGAGCCATCACCAAAACGTTACCAAATAGAAATGGAAAGAAAAGTCAAAAAACCTTTCACACAGAATACAGTCCTCTGTGGTATAAACAGAGGTAAAGCTATTAGTTAATATTGATGTTTGTTAAATATTAACTGAAAGTGGCACATGTGAGGGCTTCTGTGTGTAAATTTAAACTACTTTCACAGCTATCTAGCCACCCAGCACAACATTTCCAAATAATAGGCAGCATTTGATATCAGAAATGGTCATGAACACAAGAACATTTGCTTCATCAGGATCAGGAACTAAAAATATTTGGTTAGTGTACACCCTTACTTGTATCTTGTAAAAAGTCTGTATTTGCATAAAAGAGACACAGGGGGTGCCCGGATAGCTCAGTTGGTAGAGCGGGCGCCCATATATAGAGGTTTACTCCTCGACGCAGCGGGCTCGGGTTCGACTCCGACCCACTGCCCTTTGCTGCATGTCATTCCCCCTCTCTCTCCCCTTTCATGTCTTCAGCTGTCCTGTCAAATAAAGGTCTAAAATGGCCAAAAAATAATCTTAAAAAAAAAAAAAAAGAAGACACAGGAATGTGAATGGAGCAGTATTGCAAACTAGAAAAAAAGTGGTCCAAATTCAGACTCAAACTGAACATTACTGCATTCATTCTTCTGTTACAAACTGAAAAGTTAAGCCAGTTTTCACAGCTTAGCGTTGGCTTTTTGTAAACTGTACGCTCTCCTACCTCAGAATCTATCCACTCACTGTTCCATCAGTCTAAATGCATTAACAAGAAAAATGTCTTAAAGTAGCAGTATCACATCATGAAACAAATTTCTCATAAACTGAAATACTCGTAGTACCAATATGCCATTATTGGTACAGTAATGTAGTTGGGGAACTCTGGTCATAGCCCAAACTGCTTGTTAACTGGGGTTTTCGAGTAATTGCACTAAGGAAAGAAATGTAAACCTAATCTTATTTAGATTGCCGTAACATGCTTACTTACAGTATAAGACAATTGACTGATGTGTGTGCTCTATAATACTCTTAGTACCTGAGTCTGTTGCGGACATGTGAAGGCTACAATGAGGTGGCGTTCCCCCACTGCTCCTGTGACTCCAGGAGGAAGGGACATGTTATCACAGCTATCAGCATCCATCACTTCAAGCTGCACGCTTGTACCGAGGACGGAACGCTGGAGGTGAATGTTTGTCTTTGCTAGTTTGATAAAGGAAAGCAACTTTTTAATGCAACGTAGTTGTTGTTTTTTTTTTTATTTAGTGAAAATATGTATTGTCTTACATTATTGTATAAAACAATTTGGGCTTAAACTTATATAATAAAATTCTGTATTGTCTTAAATAGATTTCCCAGATACTAAATTGTGAATTAAACCAGTGTTATGCTAAATATTTCTTTATGCAAGGGGCTTACCTACTGTTAACTCTGTCCCTCAGAACCAGGTGATAGCTTTTGAGTGGGCGGAGATGCAGCGCTGGGACACTGATGAGGAAGGGATGGCTTTCTGCTTTGAATACGCCAGAGGAGAGAAGAAACCTCGCTGGGTCAAGATCTTCACTCCATATGTGAGTGTGCACACACCGTCACTACTGTTTGACATGTTTTGCAGTTTGTTTGTTTTTTAATTAATTTCTCTGGAAATTGCAGTTTTAGAGTGACAGATTTTAATTATATATATATATATATATATATATATATATATATATATATATATAAGTAGTAAAAAGCAAAAACCTGTCACTGTGACTTTGCTGGCTGATTGTGCTATGTTGGAAGGCTGACTCACAGTTCTGTTTGCTTTTTTCTCCCAGTTTAACTACATGCATGAGTGTTTTGAGCGGGTCTTTTGTGAGCTGAAGTGGAGGAAACAGGTAAGGACCACTCCTTTCCTCTTTCCTTGTGGGAAGAACATGACTCCATGCCAAGTTTGATATTCTAAATTTATCTAATTTTAAATTTTTTTTTTTTACAAATGCAAGACGTTGATGTTTCCTTCAGGCTTTTGTTTAAAATTGTTAATTTTATATTTCTTGTGTATTGATTTATTTGCTGTCAGGTTGAGGAAGAGGCATCTGACAAAGACAACAAAAACTGCAGTAACAATGGTAAGCAGCAGAATTTATTTTCCTTAATGCCGTTGTTAAAGCAAAGCACTAACACTGAAGAGTAGCTAGATTTGATCTAGGCTAATTCATAAAAAACTGTATACAAATGTGGTATGGAGTGGTACTTTGAATATCCGCACCCATCCAGCTCGACGAATTATGCAAAGATTCCTGACAAAAACTAAAAGGGCAAGAGCAGGAAGAGGATTTCAACTATACTCTGTGTATTGAAGGCAAAATATATATGTGAAGGGTTTACTAGTTTATAAGTAACTTTAGTTCAGTGACCATAAATCACACCCGGCCTTAAAAAGGTGCTTTCAGATATGCTTGTGTTTTTTTTTTATCTCTCTTGTGCAGCTTCTATTGCATTATAATGAACTGAAAAAAGTCAAGGGGAAGCTACAAAGCAGAGAAAAGGCTGCATTTTATACACACTTTACCAGAGCTTCACAATGTACTTAACAAGGATGTACTTACTAATCAGATTACTGTGAGAACACTGATGTATTTGGGCATACAGTGAAAGAAAGTCTTCAGAACAGACACATGTATGAACATGTGACTCGCTATCAGGCCCATCTCCAAGAGAGCCACACATGAAAGGGAAGTTGAAGCTATTTGTCCCTTGTGACACAGCACAAGACCAGCAATACAAGTATGTGGACAAGCAACTGCAAGGCATGAGGATGAGCGAGCAACCTTTGGAGTTCAGATACAGATAATGAACAGCTGAGGACTGAGGAGGTTGAGGACATCCAGAAATAAGACGAGGACTTCTGTATGTAGGATCATAATTATAAGCACAGTAGAAATTCAGGGAAGTTTCTTAGTGACACTGTTGCCGAGACACTGACCAATGTGTCTTGTGTTTTGGCAGCATTTTCATAAGTCGCATGGCATGCAATAAAAAGCCCTATCATTCCGACTCTGACTTCCCTGAACCATCTCTCTGTGTTCCAGAGTATCTGCCTCCCCTGGAGACACAGCAGAAGGGATGGCGCCACCTAGGGGGGGAGATTGCAACTTCCTAAAATCATTTGTCATCACTCGAACTAGAACTGGTCCACTTGCATCATCACAGCTACCCCACAGAGCGCCCATCAACAAACACAAGACTGAGTGAAAGACTGGGGCCATCCATGCCCCGAAAACAAACTGGAAGTGACCAATTTGGGAAATTGGAATGGCCACACTTAACCGACCCCAGGAATACACACAGCAAGAAGAGCAATGAAGGAAAATAAACAAAAGCCAACTTTCATGTCATTTACTAGATCTCCATAGCGTGTCTGTTGTTGTCCGCCATGCATCCGCCCTGGTATGTGGGGCAGGACATGAGCAAATTTCTCGCCACTGGTTGAGATGTAACACATACATACAGTGTGTGACTCGTCAGGGTCACCACAGCGCTGTGGCACCATTTGCACAAAGGGAGCAACTCGATAAACCGCCCCTTGATGAGGGAGCTGACATGTGGGACAGGATTGTCCAACTGGATCGGCTCGGTCCAAAGCCTTGAGCGTAGCCCTCCTTTGCTGGAAGGAGCTGAGATGGTGGAGATGAAAATAAGGGAGGGATACAGAAAAACGGGGGTTTCACTTCTTTAACAGTTAGTGATAAAGAAAGAAAGCTAAATCATGCTTTACACCGATGATTGACATTAACACAAAAATTATGTTTTCTATTTGTAAAGTAAGAAGTATTCTGTCTTTGTCAGAAAACATAGGCGACACAAATGTAACTAACTGAAAAAGGATGTGGGGGGATGGTTCATAATTAAGTGTCTAACAATCTTACTTCTGATCAAATATAGATTAATATAAGAGCTATAATAATTGGTTTCTTGATCTAACACAAGGAAACACTAACTGAATTGAATATAAATGGTTCTAAAATTTTTAACCTTTTTTTCTGGTCTAACCCACACTACTCTAGAACGACGTCTGCTGGCAGTCATTGATGTCAGTATGCGCAGTTATCCCGCTCGCAAGTGATTTATTGTGGTGATTTTGCAGAGCTTATAAGTTGAGGAAGAGGCGTTCTCATTCTCAGCTCTATGCAGGGATGATCTCTTGAACAAAAAGTTGATGGGGCAAATGTTTTTGAAATGGCACAGCTTCATACCGACAGATTGTGAATATAAAGACCGTATAAAGTTTTGTCCATTGAGGTGCAGTTTTCTGAACAGGCAACAGAGAGCAGCAGAGTGTAAGACAGATGTAGTCGTAGGATTTGAGCAGAAATAGAAATCTTCTAAGAGCTTCTTAAAGAGTGATCCCTCGGGCGCTGTAACTCACCCAAAAGTATCACTCCTCTGCAGTTTGTCCATTAACCACGTCAGGAGGACATATTTTGTATGTGTGTGTGTGTGTGTGTGTGTGTGTGTGTGTGTGTGTGTGTGTGTGTGTGTGTGTGTGTGTGTGTGTGTGTGTGTGTGTGTGTGTGTGTGTGTGTGGTACAGAGTAGATGGTGCATAAAGTTGTGACTGCGACCACAACCATCTGCACACATAGCAATGCAGGCAGCGGTTTGCCTCTTACTGCACCTAAATTGGGACAGTATTAGTTGTGTGTATGCACATGACATATGACAGTTTTACAATTTACACAGATTTTTTGTGTTTTAGAGCAGCATTTCAGTTTTTTCACACAAAGATAACATTTAATGTTTTTCTCTGTGTTGATGTTCAGTTTAATTTGAACATTTCGTCTCACTTTTAGTGTGTATAAAGCAGGTTTACATGCTGACAAGAAATTCTTTTGAATGGTGATGATGTGCATACATGTACAGTGGTGCTCATAAGTTTATGAACCCATGCTAAAGTTGACTAAAAAGAGGAATAAAAAAATCATCTTTTGGAAATTGATCTTAATGCCTTATTAATTAAAAACAATTATTGGCATACCTAGGGATTGGCATGGGGTACTTTCCATAAGATCATCTCTCAATTCAAATAAACCCAGCTGTTAGGCTAACTGAAATAAAACCATGCCAATCTCTAGGTATGGTGAAGGGTATGTGATGATGTGGGGCTATTTTAATTCCGAAGGCCAAGGGAACTTTATCAGGATGCATAGTATCCTGGATCCATGAAATAACTGGCCTTTAAAAATCAAAATCTGCCTGCCTCTATGGGTATTTAACATAGGGGTGTACTGACTTATGCCCCCTGTATTTTAAGGAAGAACATTTATTTATTTACAATACATTATTCATTCACAAAGAAAATTGGTGTCCTTAAAGGTTGTATTTTCCTCATTTAATTAAGGCATTCAGATCAATTTCCAAAAGATGATTTTTTTTTTATTCCTCTTTTTAGTCAACTTTAGCATGGGTTCATAAACTTATGAGCACCACTGTATTGATTTCTCTTGAATGCAATAGAGTTTTCTTTATGCCACTAATGGCAAGTAGTATATCTCTGTGATTCTTTACTGACTCATTCTTGAGCTTCACTCGCTGTCTGACAGCGGCAAAAACCCGAAACTGAGAGTGATTTTTTTTATTCACACCGACTTTTAGAGCTCAAGTTCCACTTTAGTTATTTTAGATATTATTTCTTACAGTTGAGATTAGCTTTTGGTTCAATAAAATGTTTAATTCATGCTTAGGTTTAGTCGTAATTTGATTTCAGTCAGTTACCTTGGAGCATTCTTGTTAATGTGTGTATGTGTGCTGTTTGTGTGTGCGTGTGTCCTCTATGTTTATCATTGACATTGCTGATAAGCTTTTAGGCTCTTATTGGACATGTCTGATGAGCTGTCGGTGTGAGAGCCAGCAAATGAAGATGGGATTTTGTATCTGGATGACAGCAGAGACACCAGACAGATGGAGACAAATGGGAGGCGTCTTCTATTGTCTAGCTAACATTCACAGCCACTCACATGCCTTTTCAGCATAGAACACACACACACACACACACACACACACACTCTCTCATACTCTCATACATTCCTGTCTCTCTGCTTCTCTGTTTATAGTTTGACAAAATGGTTAAGTGCAACATTTCAAAAATATTTAGTTATTTGTCCTCCAGTTGCTGCCTCTGTGGACAGGCCTCAGTTATAACAGCCTAAAGCAATACATATGTGTGTTTTACACACACACACACACACACACACACACACAACACATAGCTGGATTGTGAAAGAAACTGCAATGTGCAGATTGCTGGATGGTCATTTTGACAGCCAGAGTAATAGCCAATTTAGAGATGGATGACCTAAGAATTGGAGCTGTTCAACCATGATGTTGATTTTCTTTTCTTTATAAGATGTAGAGGGAGAGGCAGATAGAGGTGGTGGGACTGTGTGTGTTGGCATTTCTGTCCTCTGCTCATACTCTCCAGGTTGGTCTCCCGTCATCACAGGGGGATGCGGTTGCCGTGGCAGCACCACGTTGGCTCAACACGCTCAGTGCAGCCTCTGTTCCTTTTATTCCTGTCAGCCAACTGACTCACTCCTCCCAAAAATGTATTCAAAGCAGTGTTTTTTGTGTTTGATGTTTGTTCTCTGTCCCTGTGGCTCATGCTGCTGTGAATAGGCTTTTAGAAAGCTGCTGTTTTTTTATTTTTGTGTTTTGGTTTGTCTTGTGTGCGCCAGGTGCCATTTTTCTGCTCAGTCACAGCCAGGTGCACGTACTGTCAGTTGTCCTCCGTTTTTGCCATCAGTGAGATAAATGTCAATGTAACAGTGTTTGGGTGAAAGCAGCGAGATAACAGGAACGTTAAAAAGCACGTCTATGTATGGTGGACCCGTGTTTGTTCGTCAGTGTACGCTGTGCTATAGGCCACCTGTGTTTGTGTTTGAGATGCTGGACAACCTTGGCTTCTAATTGAATTGAGTATTTACAAAAAGATGATTGAATTCCACACAGGACTTAACAGATAAAAGAATGTTGGCTGGTGCAGCAAACATGGTGGCAATAGAATAGAAAATGCACTTGTCCATGTGTGGACCGAGCGTGATGCTCAGAAGGTTTGTGTTCAATCACAAATGCCACTGAAATGCTTGTCTGAACGATGCTGTTGCTATGGTAGCATCAGTTTTCAGAATCTCGTGCCAAATCAGCGCTGATTTCCATCACATCATTCGGTGGCAGATATTCTGTAAGACGCTTTCTGTTAGTTCGAATTCTACGGTATTTCAGGCAGAGACCAGTGTTCGAAGCAGCATTTATGAGGCCACTCATTCAGTCTCTTTCCTTTGACACTGTTCGTTCAGTCAGAGCCGCTACGTTTGTCTCATCATTAACGCTTTTGTGTAGACTTGATGTTTGTCAACCTTTAGAACACACATCCGCCTCGGAGGGCATTAGCTGCTGGCTTTCCCATTTCAGCTGACAGGTCCTACCTATGACTAACAAAGGGTGGATATAAGTGCAGTTTTAAAATTGCTAGCCTTTTGTGTAATTCATTTCTGTTAATTGCTTTGAAACATGGGGCTTTTCCATGGAAAGTAGGCAGTGACATTAATTAAAAGTCTTGTTTGTCTGTCTTCAGCATAACCTGTAAATAGCTGTTTTAAAAAGAAAAAGAGAATATCTCTTGGACAAAATGCACTCTTGTTTCTCCAACTCAAAAGTTTTATTTATTTAAACAGAAATTATAAAGATTGGGGAAATGATAGTGTACAACGCTAGAGCCACTGTTGATCATTAATTTTGTCTGTGAGGAACGGCTGTTTGGAGGATTAGCTAACTACACAATGTAACAAGCTGTTTAAAATAGGGGCAGCGTCTAAAACATCAATTAATACCTGATGCAGAACTAGGCTACAAAATGGAGAGTTTTATATCTTAAAAAAAACAAAAACACATGAAGGTTCATTAACCAATAAAAGAAAAAGGAAAAAAGGTTTGAAAATGTGTAGAGTAATAAATTGTAACAATATTTTAAATAAAGTTATATATTGGGAACAAAAGCTGTCTGTCTGAAGTTATTTACTCTCTCCAGGACATAAAATGAACCGTGGACTCTTTCTTTATGTTGGCCGTAATCTGAATTAGCTTGCAGGAGGCTTTTTACCAGCTGTTAAATCATAAAGCAGTTGAGTTGTGGTTATCAATGTATGGATTCTCTTCCTTTTTAGTGGGACCTGGCCAATGTCTTCCTCTAAAGACAAAGTGATAAAGCAAACAGAAGTGCTCATCTGGGACCAATTAACTTCTTGAATGAAAAAAAAAAAAAAAAATGAGTGTACCTAATAAGTTTTTAATGTCTTTAAATTTGAATTGGTCAAAAATGTTACAGCCATGCTGAACAAATTGCTTTTAATTAGTGTTTCTTTTGTGAGCTGCCAAGCAAGTTGATGGCATAGTCTCATTTAATGCACTTCATTCAGTCTCAAGGTTTACTTTAACCGCATTTAGAGAGAAAAGTAATTTGTGCATGTGTGGGAGGCTTTTATGCAAATGTAGTTCATATTGAATTACTGATGATAAATGATAAGTTCAGAGCTAAATTGTTTGTCACAGAATAACTGAGTTAAGGGACTGAAGCTGATTAGACAGGGATTTCAGTTTTTCTCAATGTGTAACTGCAGTTTACAGCATGCTGGAAGAGAAGTGACAAGGAACAGATGTGACAGTTTGCTGGCAGGAAACATTTTCCTTATCCCCATTTCTGTAACTTAAAGGGGTTTGGATGAATTGAAAAGTACAATGTCACTACTTTTTTGGAGCTGAACAAATGACAGAACAGACTAAAGAGACTGCTTGATTAAAATATATCTCATTTACAGTATGAACAGCAGTGCTTTGCTGCACTGCTTGTCTTCATAGTATACTGTCCACTATTTTATTTAAAAATGCACATTCCCAGCCTGAAAACAGCCCCAGGTCTGCAGGAAAGGGAGAAGTGCTGTACAGTACATAACAGGTCCCATGGCAGGGAGCACAGCCGCTAATAAAAGGTCTACATGCACATTATTCTGGCAGAGCAACGGGAACAGTGACATTTTGATGGTCACATGCTGCACAGATCTTTATGCTGATCACTGTGCTCAACAGGAGCTGTTGCAGTCTGTGAGGAGTTAGGTAGGGAAGCTAAGGTGAGGCATTATTCAAACCAAAAATACATTGCCTCTTAATGCACCCAGTGGAACCAAGCCCATAAAATGTGTGCATTGGCACTGCTGGGGTGAAAATACTCATCTCATTAGAGCTGTCTCACGTGGGCACTATATGCTGACTGCAGGCTGCCTCCTTGACTTCACCACCTGTCCTCACTTTCCATTTTTCTTACATCCAACTCAGTGAGAAGGTAGAATTTAAACTCTTCAGTGTTCATACTCATTATCTATCAGGTGTGACTATTGACTTATTGTTACTAATTAGCACATATAATCTTTATACTTATGAAATTAGGTTCTGTAGCCAACATTTAGCAACCATAACCACAGTATTCCTACCTCTAACCCCAAAGACTAGCACTGTCTTTATTGTAAAACTCAACTGATAGATATTATTAAAGGGTTGGTGTCTTGACCAGGGAATGAAGTCACACTCATTCTGTGTGTTGTAATCTGAGCATCTCTATTCTTTGTTTTGATAGGCAGTCCAGCCATGTGTGCTTGTGGCCAGGAAAGAATTTGGTATTTTACGTATTGGGGATGGTCTGAGAGCCGTGTGGAGGCAATCCCAGCCCATTTTTTTAGTATTTCCAGTACAGCCCTTTTAAGTAAAGACTTCAGTAAGCAATGCTTTCATAATCTGCAGGTCAGATTTTGTCAAGACATGTTGTTTAAAACTGGAAATGAGTAAAGCAAAGTACAGTAAATAAGTACATTTACTCAAGTACTGTATTTGAGTACACGTTTGAAATACTTGACCTATACTTGAGTATTTCTACTTAATGCTTCTTTATACTGTCACAGAATAACATTGCACAATTAGTAATTTTCTTTTTGATAATAATAACACATGTTGATACTACTGTTGTACTTTTACTTATGGGCTGGGTTAAAACAGGGCTAAATTTGATTGAAGATGTCTAGGTTTCATATAACCACCATTTTTAACTTGTAATTATGACCTTCGCATTGAAATTTAGCCATTTAAATTAGCTTTTTTTTTTATCTAAATGTTGTTTATACGTCTTTTGACATGATAATTACCAAATTAATAATTGTTTGCATAACCTAAACACTATAAACAGTTTGTAGTGTACTGAGTTAATGAACAGTCCAAATAAAGTGAGAGCAGAGAATTTAGACCTAAGATGGATCAACAGCCAATGGTTGAATACTTTGACATGTAGTGGAGAGGAGGAGAAAGTCAACCCTCTGGTGGAACACCTTTTCTGAACAGTCGACTGATTTTAAATGTCCTCAGACCCGTAGAGTGGCTGCTTACCCAGTGGTCACACCTGAGGGAAAATGTTCACTTAATGTCCACTTGTGTTGAGGCTTTAGTTGAAACAGTGTGGGAGTCTCTCCAACATGCCATTCTTGGTTTTACACAGGAGCAGCTGTGGTGGTCTTAAGCTGTTGGATTTATTCTTTGTCTGTCTTGTCTTGTGTGTTTATCCACCGTGCCAAGCAAATTGCTTTTTTGTGTCTGTTCCTGGTCTGCTTCTCAGAATAGGAGGATGTATCTGAAATCTCAAATAATGTATAACAAAAAAACTTATATAATCATGTAATGTATAATTAAAAGGCATAACAGCTTCAAATTAAGACTCCTAACACCCTTCATGCATAGCCATCCTGGATTATCCTTGTTTGTTTATCATCATTTTAGTAAACCCAATTGAGTTGCACTGAATTGCAACATTCTCCAGAGAGGAGCAAGTAAGGACGAGTTAGTTGTGTAAAATATAAATGTTCCACAAACTTCAGTTGTGTGTCAGGAGATTGAAATGTTATGTTTATAATTACTTAAAAAAGAGAGTTATCATTTTTGTAGTTGCAGCAAATTACAGCACATCTGCAGGTATGCTTCATACACATTTCTGCAGTTTCTGGGGCATACTTCTTTTCTTAAATTTTTTAGTCAAAGGTTTTTTATATGATTTCTTGTAGCTCTATAATGGTGAGGAAAATAACCGGCATCTAAAATAATCAGTGTCTGTATAAGGCTGCATGATGATTTTAACATGATTACTTTTTTTCAGGCAGATTCAGCACATGACATTCAAATCATAAATAACTGCTCTGCCATGATGTTACTTTTTGCACTCATTCTGATTCCATCATTGGAATGAGTTGGAATTCACAGTGCAAGTGACGTTGATAAAACTTCATTGATTTCCCCGTGTTGGAGAGTAAGTAAAATTCCTCAGCAACTAAACTTATGCCTTTGTCAATGCTTGCAGGTTCCTGAGTCAAAATTTGTTTAAAGGAACCTCATGAATGAAGTTATGTAGTAATGTAACTTTCCTTGGTGTGTTGGATGCATTTTATCCTAATATCTTCTTAACAGTCAAGTAATAAATCATTGTAAAGTAGTACTGTAGCCAGTACTGTAGCCACTATAAAGAGCAACCAGTCACTGTTGACTTATTGTTTAAGAGGTCTGTGTTCCTCGGGTCGGACACCTTGTGTCCACTTAACCTTGTGACCGTGGCGGCCCAGGCTGGTTATACGGCGGTCTGTAAAGTGAGTGAATGTGGCTTGGCAGGATTAATCAAGCCTAACGACGCATCTGTAGGTAGGCTCACTGGAAGGAGTGAGCATCAATCACCGTCTGGAGCATCTCTCTCCCTCTTTTTCTCTCTCTCTCTGCTTCTCGTCAGCTGTATCGACCAGCGCTTTGGGACCTTGGTAATTAAAAGGCATTGATCGGCCTCAGCCGCAAGATGTCGGGGAGCTTTCATGCAGCAGAGCACACTGGGACCCTAAGAGAGAACAGGTGTGCATGCACATGGATGTTAGCATTTAAATGTGTGTTTCAACATGAATGAAATTAGTGTGTTGTGCAAATGTTGAATGTAGATTTTGAATTAACGTGTTTTCATCCAATAACCTCGTATAATATCTCTGTCTGTCTTCAGTCTTTTTGGTTACACTTTACTTGAAGGTACCTAAGAGTGACATGACACTGTCATGAACATTATAAACAAGTCATAAATGTTTATGACATAACGCTTTGGTTTTTGTCATGACAAGTTATGGTTAGGGTTAGAGTTAGGGTGTCATGTCACTCTTATGTAGATCCCTTCAAGTAAAGTGCTACTGTCTTTTTTAAGGTTAATTCATAGGCTTCTTTCTGGGTCATTTGTATGCTTTGCAGTGATTGCATATTTTTATCTTACATTTCACCACCCCATTTACACAGTTATAGAGCCATGTGAGGCCTAATGTGCCTCCAGTGAGGTTCAGTTAAATTACCCATCTGGTAAAATAGCTGAGGCCTGGGAGAAAGCTCTAGGTCAGCGTGCTCTTATTGAATCAGAATTGTGGGGAGAAAAAAACAACAACAGCTGATTGATTCTACACATACGCAAACCCTGAGGCTCATCTTTCCCATGGACACACACACACAATCTTCACACACGTTCTCTCTCTTCTTTCATTCCATCTGAGTGAACACAGTAAATCTAAGTGCTGCTAGATTGCTAGCGCTGCACATTTTTCGACCTCAGAGAGAAAGAGACTCAGCCTGTCAAACAGGGGGCCTTGGCTGCGCTGAATAAGGACCAGAACACTACTATAAATACACCCCTGACTCTTTACTCAGTCTGGCACACTGACTGAGTGACACAGTGAGGGCCACACTTATTCCCTATGCTTGATTGACACATAGTTGCATGAAAATATGTCTCTAATTTCTGTTTATTTCTGTAGTATATATTTTCCTTTGTGGTGTGATATACTGCAGTGGCCTTTCATTTGATGTCTGTGACTGAGTTATGCTTGTCTGAGCACCCATCTCCCTGGCCTCTGTCCCTCATAAATTTGATGAATTACCCCATATGCCCCCCTCTTTCCTCCATTAACCCTCCCCTCCTCTTCCTCCCATCTCACCCCCCGCCCCCCGTCTTCTCTCCTTTCTGAACGAGTGATCAATTAAGGCCCTGTCCAGCTCTCACTGTGCGTCAGCACTTTCTCTCCCCCTCTTATCCCCTCTCTCTGTCATTTTTTCTCTTCTTTTTGGGTGTCGGGCCAGCCACTCTCAACACAGAGAGATAGGGAGCAGACCAAAGGTGGTAGAAAAAAGAATCCTTTATTTTCAGGATGAGAAATGCTCTGTACAGATGTGAGTGTTTAGGTGTCACTATGTGCTGGAAGGAGAACATCCTTCTACAAACCTCCCGGCAGGAAGTTTACTTTCCGCCTGCTAGGAGACTTGACTTTAGAGAGAAAGAGAGAGGAGACAGAAGATGAAGAGAGGTATAGAGATAAATTATTTGTACAACTGTCTCTACACTCTATAGCAATTCACAGTGAGATAATACATGTGTATAGCCACTAGAGACAGTGGTCAAGAAGGGTATAGGTCAGGAATGTAGTAAACATATTTTGTCCTATTGGATTTAAAGCAAACATTGATAGATTTCCTATAAGGATCAGGCTGGCAAAATTATATATTTTTCTTATTATCATCAAATCCCAGTAAAATACCAAAACCAACAACACATTAAACAAGTGTTGTCTGTGTAGCCAAAGCCTGATATAGCTTGTTCTTCTGTGCCATAGACCTCCATTGTTTAAAAAAAACACATTTCTGTACTGGGTAAAATGTTCCTTCACCACAATAAAAATTGGCACTTGTGTTTATTTAAAATCAATCCTACAAACGCCGCCCTGCTGGCGTAAATACTCACTGGAGCACCAAATGTGTATTAATCCCGCAACTGAAAATAGTCCCCAACCAATGCACTATTTACTCTTGTTTGACTAATGTTTGATAAAAACTACAGTGCCCAGCTGTTTTAGAAAATGACTTATATGTTTGTCAACTGTTTTTAAGAAGTCTTCATTAGGAACAAATGGGCATGAGTCTGTGTGCCATATGTTTACATCCACACGTTTTTATGCAAATTAAGTGATATTGAATAAAAAATTCCTTATGGAAACAGTACAATTCGATTGAATTCCATGGATATCGACTCAAAGTTTATAGGCTACGTTCGGTCTCATCGGATTTTCTCTTGATTGATATACAGCTTATGCGATAAACGCTGATGGAAATGTTATTTGCCGAATAAATAATGAATTGCGATTACGTTTAAGGTTATTTTATGGTTAAACAGACGCACCTGACCGCGCGCCCAATGCGCACTGTCGGGAGTGCCGACGCAAATGTCCCTTATCATGCAACGATCGTCTACTACAGCCTGTAGGAATACGATTGATAGCCAGCCCTTTCTATTGACAAAATCCCTGCAGCCTTCAGCAGGGGGTCTAATCGGGACGTGAGTCCCGTCTATTACGCCTCTATAGTTACGCAGCGAGATCTCATGCGCCTTATCCAGTCCAGGTAGTTATACCTTTGCATCATCCTCGTTCGTATGGCATTGCACATGGCGTAAACACACAGTGGTCTTGCTGACCCAAACGTTTCGCCTACCCCTCTGTACTCTGCGCATGTAGCCAGTTTGTAGCGCGCAATGGCGATACGATTCTCGGTTGGAACTGGAGGGCCATGGCTTATCTGGGTCAAGGGATGGGCCAGTAAAATTACACAACAGGTCAAATCCGAAAATGCTTCAACCAAACGGTTTCCATGAAGTGTCTCTAAACCACTGTTGTATCTGATGATTTATAACTTTGACTTATGTTTAATTATGCCTACATATATTCAATTTAAATGTATTCCATATTGTACTATGTTATTGAGGTTATGGTGAGAGAGTTGGGGCCCTGTCTATAAGAGAGGATGCAGATGCTGGGTCTGGAACAATGACAGGAAAGGGGTCCTGATAAGTATACGTCCTGGTAAATGTGTATTCTGTCATTCTATGGCGAATAACCAGTTTAGGCACAGTCAACTAATGACCTTGGAGAGGCCTACAGGAAACCTATGTTCAACAGTGTATGGGAACATGTTTGTTACAAGATTATGCTATGAGGTTGATTACATTAGCAGAGGGGCCCCAGGAACACACATACACCCTCCCACTTTAGGTCATACAATGCATAGAATATATACCCTGTGTTAACAGCAGAACGGCAGAACGACTTTTTGGAAGAATTCGGGTTGGTCGTTCTCCAAGCTCTCTGCAGGAGTTTGTAAAATTGATGCTGAATCTTTGCTTGTAATAAACCTTTTTATAATCAAGAACAGTGTCGGCGGATTCCTCTTCATACAGCATCACAGCATTACTATTTAAGACACCACACCACAATCTTCCAGAACTGTTTGGAGCGCTCTCGCACCCACACCACAGGCCGCCTCCGTTGTCGTCGGGCATTGACGTGCATCTGCATCATCATAGCAATGTGTTGATAGTGTCGTTGTTTTCTTATTATAGCTTGATATGTCGCTATCAGCTGGAACATAAGCACTATTACAACTTCTGCAATTAATATACTAATATGTAGGTAGACGGCGCAATCTATTTTGTCTAGCAAAACTTTGTTAGCACGTTTGCTTGAATGTTGTGCGATTCAGTGCGAAAATGAATGGTAACACCATAAAATGTCTCATATTAATTTGATATACCAATTTGACCGCAAAACAGCATGTGACGTCATTACGCACAGGTTTTTATGCGCTTTAAAGCCGTTGGATGGAAACACTTTCACCGGCTTTATTCGCATGAGTTTTTTTTTTACCGAACTTCAGATCATTCGATTGACAAGTGAATGGAAACTTAGCTAGTGTGGGAAAGTATTAAGATACAGAAGAAACGTATTGTAGGATTTGGTTTTTTTCATGGGATTTATTGACATTATAAAAAAAATAGAGTAACTTCTTATCCTTTGAAGGGTTTTTGAGGAATTTCTCCAACTACACTCAAACTGAGGGATAACTTCTTTATGTCTCGGTTTATAGTTTGAATGTATGGTCGAATAGTGAGCTCAGCTTGCTTTGCTTAATTCACGGGTATCTGCCACTCAAATGCAAAGTGTTTAATGCTGAAACATTTGTTTTTACCAGTAGTGTTATGTGTGTGGGCTACAGTATGTAGGCTGGGCACCTATATGTGCATAATGCAGTAAACTGCTGTGTTTTCACAAATACAGATTTTTTTTATAGTTGGAACTATTTTTCCTTACATTCCTACATTTGGTATCAGTGGCTGTGCACAATAACTGTATCCACATGAAAACTAATATTGAAAAGAATGTGACAGTATCTCGGAATCAGTTAAGCAATGAGAGACTCAGCAATTACCTGTGCTGAATTGTACAGGAATTGTACACTTTTTGGTGGATTTCTGTTGATCTAGCCATTTTGAATGACTCATTTTTTTCTTATAACCTTGGGCTGTGTCCAAAATCACTCACTTATTAACTCTTTCACTATTCCCTTTCTAATAGTGCCACTAGTTACATGCCACAGACATTCTACTGTGGGTTAGTGTTAAGGAACTTTATATAGTAAAACGGAAATGATTTTGACCACAGCCAAAGTAAGTACAAAATTGTTAATTGCATATTACAACTTGACAGCCATCCTTGGAAAACATTTGAACCCATTTAAACATCCATGAATTGAGCTAAGCTAGGCTAACCTTGCATTCAACACACATTCACACAGCTAGCAGAAACACAATAAAGTCAAATTCCCTCAAACCCAAACTAATTAAAGACAATTTTTGTTTATTGGTTACCATTTTTGACAAATGCTCTGTAGCTGAAGGCTGTACTTTGAATTTAAACCTTTTAAATCATCACTTTTTTTCAACTGGATCCAAATTCATGAAAATACAGCTCCATTAAAATCTCATCTTTCATTTTAGAAAGATGTGAAAACCCTCATGAAGCTATAAATCCCTAAAGGGATCTGACATAAATTTGATGGGATGTTGCTTCTCCATATAAGTTTGGGGATTTTTAATGATATTTTCCCCCTTCTCCCTTTTTTGTGCCTCTCATGTTCTTTTGAAGACCTGACCTCCCATTTCAGTTATTAAACCTTTAATATGAAATCCGTTGGTCTATTAGGACCTGCCAGATACAGTTAGGTAACTGCTTCATGAGTTATTATTGGCTCAAGCCTCCACTGTGGTGCAGCTACTGGCCATTGTGTCGCTGATGACCAGTTAATTCAGTATCCCGGTCGTGATAAGCACTGCACACTGTGCCCGCTGCTGAGGAGCTTTTGATCTCTGCTGATTGTTGCAGATTGGCAATCGTCTCAAAGAGATAAGACCTTGGACATTTAAAGTGGTTTGCGAGCACAGAGGGTACTTCATCTTTTTAAAGCTTATTAGTCTTAACGATTATCCAAGGTCTTTTAATTTGACGCTCATTAGATGGATGTGATCAAATAATAAATGAGATCCTCTTCTGTTCCTCTCCACTTCCTGATCTGCGGTCCACTTTTGTATATCTGAGCATCAAGCTGCTTACTCCACCTAACTCTGCCAATGTCACAAGGGATAAAGTCTCATCCTTTCACTGCCGCTCTTTGTTGTCTTTAAAAAGTCTCTTTCTCCTTTCCCTGCCCTCTCCTCACATCACTTTAAATGATGTAGTCCGTTCTCAACATGTGGGAGTGAAGGACTGTCTTTTCTCCTCAAGAAAATAAAACAGCCAAATGTCTGTCTTATCTATCTGTGTCTATCTATCTTATATATGTCTCTTTTCCCATCTTACTATCTCAATCTCTTCCTTGCTTTAAGAGCTTTCTTACTTGAGGTTGCATTAGACTGAAAATCTCTTTCTTTTTCTCTTTCTGACTCCCCTAGTTTTGGGAGGAAAGTCTTTGAATTAACCACAAGAATCCATTTCACCTTGTTAAGAATCTGATAAAGCACCCTGCTCACCCTAATCTCATTTTAAATTCACTCTGCGCCCCCTTCCTCATCTGTTTTCTTATATTTCAGTTACAAAACAAAATGTATTGCAAAGAAAACCATTTGTGTTTTTGTTTCTATTTCCAATCACAAATCACAGAGCCTACAGTCCGCTGGAAATTGTGTTTCCTTGGACCCGGTCCTACTCCATCCTTCATCCTATATTTAATTCCCCTCATCCTTTCCTTCACTCTTCTCCTCCTCTTTTTGCCTCTTTGCTTTTAAACGAAGTCCTTTGAAACAGCCTCCACAAAGTTGGGGGCAGACATAAGGATAGAGATGGTGCATATGATGTTGAAAACGCTGAAAGCCACTAGACACAGACGATCGATTACAGCGCCTGCAAATTTCCACTGGTCGGCCATACTCTCGGCCTCGTCCTGCTCCCGGAAACGGTCTGCCATGTAACGCACCTCCTCCAAGATGGCCTGAAGCTGGGGGTCTCCTATCCCCGCAGTTGAGCACCCTCCAAGCCCTCCGGGTCCACCTCCAAAGCCCCCACCACTGGAGACAGTGCTGGGGCAGCCTACAGTATCCATATTGGGGGTAGGAGGTGGTGGGGAGCTGCAGAACTGAGATGGGAGGTGCGGAGGTGGGCTTCCTGCTACCCGTGGAGGCCCTGTGGAGATGTTATTCCTCTGGAGAGGCTCTGAGAGCATTGAAGGGTCCTCCATGCTCTGGTAGCCCATGTAAAGAAGGTTCCCGTTGTTGTTAGCGCTGGACTGGGCGTGGAGGTGAGGATGCCCCGCGTGGAGGGGCCCTGTTTGGAGAGGAGCCAGGTTCTGTGGGTGCAACGGATGGAGGGTGGGGTCCGGAGGGTTTGGGATGCTCCCGCTATGGGAGCCCGAGGAGCAGCGCCGCAAGTGGGGGGCACACGGGGGTCGCTCCGGGTCGTCATTCTCTCCTGGCCGCTTCATACGCAAGAACCATGCTACCCACTGCAGCAAGACGAGCTGCACCTGTAGAGAGAAAAAGAGAGACACTGAGATATGTAAAGATGAGAGTGGAGGATAGGAAGTAGCAGACCGAAAGAGCAATAAAGCATACAAGGAATCAAAAAAGAAAATAATAAGAAAGCTGTCAAGCATTGAAAACCACCTACACATCTTGACCTTCACATAACACCAGTTAAGATGGGTGAATAGCCTCATTTGTCATGGATTGATGTTGGTGCTGTTTCCAACCTTGCATCTTGTTTCAAAATGCAGCTGCACTTGTATAAGTAGAAGAGATCCTCGCCAGGGACACCTAGTTAAAAAGCCTGAGGCAAAGAAGTGTTTTAGCTTTAACTGTATTTTCCAACAGAGAGGATACTAACAAAGATAGCATTCCATTTAAAATTGTGGAGTTATTGAGATTGACTTGCAGATTACAGTGTAATGAGCCTCCAATAATGTCTCAGTAAACTGCAGCATTAAGACAGAGAGATTGACTGCTCGCAAGTTAGTACGACATTAAAGCTTGTTCTATTCTACTCTTGTTCCTCTACTCTTCACTCTTCCACAACATATAAAAACAAAACTCCCTTGGAAAGAGACTACATGTCCCCTGAAAGGGCATATTGGCCTAACAGCATCCAGATGGGTGTTTGGCATCTAATGAGAAGCTAATGTCCAGATGACGGCTCAATTAGTCTCCACCGAGTGTGTTTACTGGCCAGGTAACAGTCCCTGTTGCTGCTGCTGTTGATGTTGTTTTTGTCTGGGCTGCAATTATGAACTGTGCTGGTTCGATACACTCATCTGAACCGCATCCATTAGCTTGTTAATTGGCCGTCGTACTGTCTGAACAGGCCATTCATCAACAGAACGTCCTTCAATATGTCGATATATGCGGCTTCTGCATCTCATGCAACCAAGCTATTTGTACATATATATCGATAAATGTAGACCTGTCCATTTTTAAAATGCCAAACAATGCCATCCTATATTTCATTTGTTAATTAATATTACAGAAAATGTTCTTGTTTGGCAAGACCAGCCGTTCTCTTAAAATGTCTTTATTTTAACTTTTTCCCCATATTTCACATTTTTGATATGTTCACATTCGAACAAAACTTTTGTAAAAGAACTTCATGCATTTTTTAAGAATTAAACAGAAGGCAGAAAAAATAAGAAGGAATGAGTCAAATTGAATCCGCCTACATATCCAGAGCGCTTTGAAACACACTGCTGTTGAAGTCTGTGGCGAGGCATTTGATGAACACGCTCAGGCAAACTGACACTGCCGGATGAGTCATAGCCGAGGAAGTCGGAGAATAAAAAGAGAAAGGAAACTGGCAGAGGAGCACAGGTAGCACTGACAGATGGATGAAATGTTACTAAAAATGGCAGAGCATGATACAAATGATGATGTGAAATAGAGATTATGTAATAATAAGAATGTATAATCTGAAATAGGGAGACCAACCATTTACAGGATTTAACAAGTTGGAAAGCATGATGTATATAACTGATAATGCACTGCAGCTTATGCTGAAGAGTTTGAGCTCAGCCTTACCCATTTTGGCATGTTTCCTCCATTTGGATCATGGTGATGATACTGCAGAACCACCACTGTGGCAATGACTGACATCCCAACGATGATCATTATACTGGCAAAGTACTGACCTGGGCGGAGTAGAGAATGGAACAGTGTTATATTTCAATTTTGAGTAATTTTACACACTTTAATTTTCATACTGGCCTATCGACAGCCGCATTGGCCATAGCAGGTTCTGGTTTGGCACACAGATCAATAAAGTTCTCTTTATTGGGAAAAAAAAACAAAGACAAAAGCTACACGGTTATCATAAAAACACATGTTCGTGTTCAGTTTCTTTCCTGTTTTATTCAAAATGAACACACCTTTGTTAAATATCTTCATGCCAAACTGGGACCTTCTACCCACATTAATGCCTGCTAGTAGCATTGTTTTTGTAAAATCAACAAACAGATTATGACTGCATCAAGGTAGTTATTTTTAATTGAAAGAATTACGCTGAAAGCAGCACTCTGGTGATTATGACTCTACTTTTTTTTTCTAAAGTTTTTAATGACCAGGATTTGTGTCTTCAGGCAAAGATGGCCATTCATCTGTCTCTGGCTGCAATCTTAGCTCACGAAATATAATATTCAGCAGTGTGCCCGCAATCAATTTAGCCAATCAAATTTTAAGGTGAGCAGATGGCTAAAGTTATTTCTTATGGGGTTTTTTTTCTCCAGTACCACTATGTAGTAATATGTTGTAATTGTGTTTGTTTTTCTTTATTTTGTGTAGTTTTTACTCATTCAAAGATGAGAGTCTTGGGACAGAGGGTGTGATATCCTGGACAGATTGTAAAGACCTCTGTGATACCTGGAATTTTTAGCCATGCCAGCAGGCTATCATCAATGAATGACAATGTTGGCCAGTTCAGAATGAAATATCTCAACAGCTATTGGATGAATTGCCATGAAATGTTGTACAGACATTCATGATCCCTAACAGATGAATCCTACTGACTTTAATGATCCCCTGACTTTTTCTGTCAGCAACAATTGCCATTCAAGTCCCCCTCAGGATGAAATTGTAATAACTTTGGTACTTTTCATTTAGAACCATCATCAGGTCAAAGTCTCATCAATTCATCCAGTATTTTGGTTTATGATTTATATTTATGATTTATAAAAGCTACAAAACTAATTACATTACCGATGACATTCAATCCGCCTCAGCTGTACTTTGTGTTTAGGGGTAATTAGCACGTTATCATGCCAACACACAACAACTACCAGAGCTCAACCAGAAGCTAGTTCTTACTGTACACCACTGGAAATTACTACTGACACTCAAATATTAATTGTCACTTTCAGATTGAAGCTTGCAGTATTTCTAATAAGTAAATGTTGATTTCATATTGACAATCATTAATTGTTGTAGCAATGGGTTTTAATTGGATGTCATAAGTCCAGTTACTGTAAACAACTTGCTCATTAAGCACCATGTGAACCACTCGTGAAAACATAAAAACACACAAACACTCTCTGTCACATACCTATAAGAGGGACAGAGTCCGATGTGGCTGGCATGATCTCTGCGACCAGCAACATGAAAACAGTTAGAGACAGCAAGACGGTGATACCTGCAGATAGATAGATAGATAGATAGATAGATAGATAGATAGATAGATAGATAGATGAGTAGAGGTACTTTCTTGGGAGAAACTACATTAATGTGTTTTTGGTATTTTGATAAATGGTCACACTCTGGATGAGATCACATTCGATTTATGTAAATGACCGGCTAATGCTCAAACAGTGAATTACTTTTTGACATTCTGTACCTCTACATCAAAAAGGCATTTTTATTAAATTATCCAAAATCGCCTGTGTGCATGTGAACACACACCTCACGCGCTCCTGCACTGAAACTCATCTCCATCTCCATTTATCCACCTCCACACTATCTGTCTCACTTCTCCAACAGACAGAATTTAAGGAGTGCTTTGTTGGCATAACTGTCCCCATACAGAAGCATTCAATTAAACTCTGATGCCGGGAGATAAAATATGAATCCCCTTAAAGGATATTAAGAAAATTAAAATTCTTGTTTTATGTTACTTTCTTTCTCAGAAACAACACTTATTCTTTTTAAAAGCATGCACCTCTCAGGAGGCCCAGCCACTTGGTCCCTGTGTCTCCTCCATCAAGCGGAGTGACAGAGTATTTTCCTGGAAGGCAGTGTGTAAGCTCTCTCCCCCTAATCAATTCACTAGCCTTAATTACATCAATAGGTTAATTGGCCATGTGTGTAAGGCTTGGCATTATTTTCTGTCAAGAAATGCTGCGTAATGCATCCTGTATTGAGGTTAAAAGCATGCTTTGACAATGCTGCCGTGGCTTCCCTCTGAGTTTCCTCCCACTCAGTCAGGAGTCAAATAGTATTTACGAAAAAGCATAAGCATTTATCTATTTTTTATTGTTAATATTGTTTTGGTGTGTTTGGTGATTGATCTGACTGGTACAAAGCCAGTGCAGTAATGTGATGTCAGAAATACGGCTTATTTTTAGTCAATTAATCAGATTTTCTTTCTCGATTAATTAATTGATTCTTTTTTACTATAAGATGTCAGAAAAAAGTGAGAAATGCCATTTTAATTTCGAAGAGCATACAAAAAACGATTTAACCTTTCAGCCCTTGTCAGAAAGGTCAGATAGTCTAGAGTCTATTTTGGTGTCTGATGAGGTGAACATTATCCATCTTGTGCTCTCAACAGGTTGAAACAGAAATTTAAATGTTTTTGCAGCTGGTGCCACTGCTTCCTCTGTCTCTCTTTTCTAGTCTATTTTAGTGTGATTTGGTTGTCTCCCACCTTTCCCTCCTCATCAGTCCTCCCTCTCTCTTTTGTGCCATCCTGTCTCATTCTTTTCAAATTCTTCTCTGTCTGCGTTTCCTTTTCGCTACCTCCCCACAGCCATCCGTCTCCGTTCTTCCTTGCATTTCTCATCTTTCTATTTCATCCTGTAATCCCTCTCCTCTCTCAGCTCCACCCTCTCTGCCTTTGCCTCTTTCATCCCGCCCCATACTGTTGTCTTCAGCGCAACTGCGTCATTTTTTTGCCTTTATTCTAGCGTTTTCTTGTTGAAAACTTTTCTACTTGTTTCTTGTTTTTCTTTTCTTGTTGTGAATGCTCAGTTTTACACAGTCATGCTGTATATACCTTTACATTCGCACCTTGGAGCATGAGAGCACCCAAGTTGAGAAAGAGATTTGATTTGGTCATGGACACTTTATTGGTAGGTTGGATGTTGAGGGAACGTAGATTTTCTAGCTGGTCGTTGATGTAAATCTATCAACATTAAACACGCTGCACATCTCTTCTCCTGTACATCATATTTTATTCCCCTCACCAAACTTCTGTCTAAGGTTGTTTTCATGTTTACAGAATACCATATTTCTAATTGGATACAGAAAATTGTGTTGCGTGAATGCATATCCATCCTTACTCATAAAACATTTGCAAAGTAGATTTTTGGAAAAGTTTGATCTTGCATTGTTTATGTCCATGTTTACTAGCTTGCAGTCTTTTCTGCCTTTGTTGGCACTTTACCGCCACATGTAGATCAGTGTGGAATAGTGTGGTACCATTGGCAGGAATGTGTATCGCATCACTTACGTGTTGTACAAATTTGTTTGGTGCATCCTCGTGCTTATACATGAGAGCAAACAAAACAGGGACCAATTTTTTAAAATGCATAGTGCTGCTATTGGTCAAAAACTCCACAGGGTACCTTTAAGATTAAATATATGGAGCGTGGAAACAACCTCAGACACCACCATAATGACGGCAAGATAGATGAAAACAATGCGCAACATGTTTGTAATTGTGATGGACTCACATTGAAGTTCACACAGATCTGCACCTCGTCGTTTGCGCGTTCCCCAAATTTAAAACCGAGATGTAAAACTAACAAGCCCTCTATTCCCATATCTTGTGTCCTTTTGCCCCATTACAACTGACTTTTGTCTATGTATTTCCTCAATCATTGCTCTTTTTGATCCACTCACCCAGTGAGATCTTCTCCCCAGAGTCAGCTGGCAGCACAAAGATGAGCAGGGTCATCGAAGACAGCAACACGCAGGGGATGAGCAGGTTCAGTGCATAGTAGAGCGTCCGCCGCCGTATTGTCACAACAAATGTCACATCCGGGTAAGGCTCCTTACAACAGTCGTAGAAAGCCTCGTTTCTGCTGCCGGGAACTCCTGGAAGAACAGGGACAGAGAGAAAGTGACTCTATTGCTCTGCAACTGGATGTTTTTGAAGATACAATGCAAAGGTTTCACCTTACTCACCAACTAAGTCCCACTCTCCATTGGGCATGTAGGCTGAGATGTCAGCATCGTTCATCTGGAGGTCCAGCAGCCAGCCATCGTACGTCCAAGAGCCGAACTTCAGCTCACACTTCTGGATGTCAAAAGGGAACCAGCGAACATCCACGTTGCATGTGCTCATAAAGATTCCTGAGAAAAAGACAAAAGAACAGGAGGCAGAGGGTTAAAGCTCCGCAATCAATTGACTAAATAACAACATTGACCCCTGCAGTTTCCTGTACAGAGGTGACAAGGGAAAGATTACCAGGAGGACCGCTTGTGTTGTGCAGAAAACCTATCCTGAATATCAACTCGCTTGTCAAAAATAATCATTCATTTATTTCATATCTACCCAGCTCCAAGGACTGAGTTCTGAACTCAACCACCGCCTTACATTTTTATATAGCAATGGTGTGGAATTTGCTGCATCACAAGAGTGCACACTGCAATAGGTTTTTTTATTAACACTGTGCAAGTCTATAGAGAGTTTACTATTTTGAAATTGAGATTGAGGCTGGAGAAGTGAAAGCAAAGACTAGATGAGAAACAACCTCCCATCAAAGAAATGTGTATAAAAAAAACTTGGCAGCAGAATTGTCACCTGTAGGTTTTAGATATTCTGCTCTGCGAACAAACGTTATTTCTGCACTCTGTCTGCACACACAGCTGTTAGCTAAACCTCTGCCATAGAAGGAAACAACCACAGTGACACTGAAAAATGAGATTGTGTACCGTGCCCTAATCAGATTACCGCTTTTATTATGCAAAATAAATGCACTGCCATGCACTCGCATGCATATGCATAGGCACACACAAGCACAAAATCATAAAAATACACTTGCACACTGGTGTCCACCCCCAAACGAAGAATCACAAAGATCCTTGCAGTGGTCGCTGGAAAACTCCAACCCTTAAGTTATTACTGAAATAAACGAATCAAGCCTTGTTGAGACGTTCAAATGCACACAGAACCAAAATGCCAATGAAGCCTTACAGCTCTCAAAGACATTCATTATGAGGCTGCCGACATGCAAATCAGCCTTCAGAGTGGAATGCAAGCCGAGTTTGGAGAACGGAGGTTAGCAGGTTGAAGGCTAGTTTCAAAGCAGAGGATCACAAAAATGACATCAAATTAAGTAGTAGCTATAAATTCTTCTTTTTATACACACCTACTGGCTCTTTCAAATCCAGTTACTAACACCAAGTTATTGCCATTGCTTCATGGGGATGATGTCTTTATAATTACTCCCGTTATGAACTTCTGAGACACTAAACCTTAAATTATGCTGATCAGATAAAAGTTCTGTCTTCCTTTGCAGTTCACTGAACTACACACCTTCATGAACAGTATATTTTTGTACCCTGCCTCTCACAGATATCCAGTAACCTTGAAGCAACGCTCACAAACACGACACCTGGAATTTTTTGCAGCTTAGAATAATCTCTCCCTCTCTCACGCATCATTCTGAAAATCGCTTCCCACGAAGGCATTACAGGCCTGGAGACAAACTTTTTCCCATTTGCAAATGTCATCCAATCAAGATATGAGCTAGAAACCCGTTACGCCTTATTTCCTGTTATACCAATAAACCCAAACATAACACCTTTACCTCTGCAGCTATGAGAGGCTTTCTGCAAATGATGGTGTGCAGCAGACACGTAAGATCCTCTGCCTTTAAATTTGTTACCGTGTGTCAAGCTCCTGCTCCATGCCCGCCACCCACAGACCTGTTGTCTTTTATTTACCGACAATACCAGCCCAAAAAGACCTCAGGAATTGCAACCAGGCTTGTGTGAGGGAGTCAAACAAGCTGTTTTGCTGCTTATTCTTTTTCCATTTACTCCATCTCTCCCTACTCTTTTTCGCATGATGTTTTGGTGTGAAACCTCTCCTCCTTATTCTACCAAAGCAGAGCACTATCTTTTTATTCTTTCCCTAATTGGCTCTGATTCAAATCACTGCATTAGGGAGCTGTATTTACATTCAGCATCAGCCTATTAATAAACATGGGCACTAAATAGAATTGATAGGGT
The DNA here is from genome assembly GCF_008315115.2 of Sander lucioperca. Lineage (NCBI taxonomy): Eukaryota > Metazoa > Chordata > Actinopteri > Perciformes > Percidae > Sander > Sander lucioperca. Next base: position 13,474,684 of record NC_050188.1, on the reverse strand, counting down.
GGCTTTGTGAGCTCGCAGTCCTCGGCTTTTACTTCAGAAGGCCATTTCAACTCAACCTCCTCTAACACTTGGGATTCAATCTCAGCCCGCTGTAATCTGGTGTATAAAGAAGTGACTGAGAAAATACAAAGTAAAGACCCATGGAAACCCAGGGGAGCCGTTACTTTCACACTTGCACGGGTCTTGCGTTTGGGTTAAGACAGGAAACGGAGGAAGCGAGCGTCTCCTATTTATAGGTGTTACTCACAGCGCTGTGAATCTGTAACCAGTGAGTAACCAGGGATGCTTTTTTTATACTAATAAAATATTAATGTCAAATATACAAACAGGAGAGACATGCAGAGATTGCAGAATGAGATGCTGCTGTCGCACCTGAGGGAGATGAGGAAGTAATAGGAAAGGGATAAAGAATAGTGAGAGCCTGAATTAATGAAAAATAAAAGAGGAGAGGCTCACCTGGAGGCAGATACTCAGCATAGCCACTGGAGTTCACCAGAACATTGGTCTTAAAGGTAGAGTCAAAGTCGTCATCTGCACTGAGGAAGGACAGGGGAGAGCGTGACAGTACTTGTTGGAATAATAATGTGTGTGTATGAGGGGTGTGTTAAGGTGTTTATGCGTGTTTTACCTGTTGTAGAGCAGGATGTCTGGTGTCCAGACCTGATCTGTGGTGAAGCGGAGGTTTTTCACTCCAGGATGTTCGCTCTGGTTCCATTGGAGATAGTGGTCGAACCAACTCTTAAACACACAGACACGGATACAGTCTGTATCCCAGTGGACTACAGTACAGGCAAGCTGCTTTATCTCCAATCCCATCAGTTTAGATGTAATAGAATTCAAACAGTTCAAAGATATAGATTAAATAATTCAATGTCAGAAAGGTGAGCTATTTCCGAAAAACAACTTCACTTTCTTCTAAATTTTAGAATGAGAGTGTAAGTCATAACTGTAATTTACAAGATAAAGACCATGTAATCTAGTTCAGATAAAAATCACCTGAACATATAATACCAGCAAATTCATTATTATGTCCTTACCATCCGTAGCCAAATGTTAGAGGTGAGCACCTGGTTCTTCTCATCCTGCAAAACATTTAAAGCATTTTTAGCACATTTATCATTTGCTCTGTAAATCACATGGCAAAGAGATGATTATTTTGGATCCTTATTGAAGATTAGCAAGGTTAAAATGTTACCTACAAATTCACAGATATTGGAAAAAAGGCCTCCTGTTATGGCCATTATTATTAATAATAATGATAAGCTCACAGTTTCAGGCATACAAGGCCTAACTCGGCACCAAATGATGATTGAATTTCAGGCTCATTTCCATTAACAAAACAAAACTAGAGGCTGCAAATCCTTTGTATTCTCAAAGAAAAAAGCGTAATCACGCATATTGAAAAAAACATCATATATTTTCAAATTAGACAGCCCAATGAATAATGAGAATCGGGTTGAAACCAACTGCATCTGTAGACACCTACCACATCCATGATCTGTATCAAACTGAGGGAGAAGACAACGGTGAGAGGGTGGGAGTCGTTGCCCACCGGTCGCTCCATCCGGTTGTAGTCCTTCAGGAGGTTCTTCAGCAGGGTCCTCTGGTGAGGACCCTGCATCGACACTGGAGAGGCCGAAAAATATGACATTCAAATCTGTGAAAACAAGCCACACTCCATACTCTAATAATACCTCTGTATGTTAAAGTTTAGGTCACCTAATGATTATGTGTGTGTTTCCTGTGAAGTGAATAAAAATGAGGAAAACCAACAACGCAATTTTCACTAAGGAATCAAATGAGAGTTTTGGGGTGGAAATATAGTCAGGCATGGACAGATGCTGAAAAAAGAACAAATGTTGCTGATCAATTCAGAAGGTTTAGCCCTCAGGACCTTAAATTCCCTTATCTATAAATACCCAAAGAACAAGACTAAAAAGAAAAACGATGGAGGAAAGATAGAAAGGGGATTTAATGATGAAATTAGCAGATATTAAAAATGATCTTCTTATCACCATTAGTCACAGTTATCTTGACTTTTAGGTCCAGCTCCTCAGTCAGATTTAAATATTTAACATTAATATCAGAAGATACAGACCGAAATTGACAAACACCAGAAAGATTCAGAGAGAGCGTGCAGAACAGTCAGTAAACAAAAAGTAATCTAATTAGAAATAGCAGGAAACCTTATCAGGGCATAATTGACACTAATGTACTGTATAATTAGGTTTGTTTGAAATGCTCAGACGAAATACACGTAAAATGTTGAATATATTTGTGCACTCATTGAATGGACTTGGAGGGAGTGTAAGCAGACTGTACTGTTAACCACAAATGTGCAGACCAATTTAAAAAAGGATGTAAAGGACGTTGTGTTACAATAGCTGTAGTCTAACTAGCTTCTCCTATGTTTCCTGGTACATCAGTGGTCCATCAGAACACAGTCAAACTTTATCCTCTTACATTTTATTTAATATTCTTGTTGAGGTCCCGAGGTTTCTAAATTTACCATTTATACCATGCTGAAGTACAGGGAATTATTATAAAATGATGCTCAAATCATCTAGGATTTCTCCAGTCAGTGCAATAGTGAAGCAAGTAAAGAATTGGGTCAAAGATTCAAAGATTTCGCTCAGTCTCGTGTTATATGACCTCAATAAAGTGCTAGAAAAGCAGATACATATATACTGTGAGACATTGTCTTTTGTCTCTCACTTTGAAGCTTATATATGGGGATGTCAAGGTTTAGGGGGCTTTAGTGCTAAGAACATAACAGGTTTAAGCCCCAGCAGAGCTGGATGTTTTCTTAAATCTTACGTCTTTAAAAATTCAGTCAGCAGCAGTATAGTCTGAAACTTTTGCCTTTTCTGTCCTCTTCTCTTTGCTGGACTTTCTAGTACAAACCCTTCCTCTTGAAAACAAACAGAAAAGCGTTTCACTGCTGGTACTTCTGCCTGTAGGGAATATTCACCCACTCTCCTCAGCTCTGTCATCAACTGTCAGCCTTTAAATTCACTTCTACTGCTCAGAGCCCTGTCAGCTCAGCTGCAGTAACGCGTCCACATCACAACGGGGGAGGCAAGAAGAGCCGATCTATATGTGCAATTCAATTGATCTGTGACCTGTTTTCTGTTGGGGTAAGATTCCCTGTCATGCACACAAATTTGGAAAGAGTCTTGTGGAATGAGGGAAGAAAAGCTATGAAATCCTATGAATGCTCAGATTCTTCTACACACTGTTTCTGTCATCTGCCTCGCTACACAGAATCAATCTGCCTGTTTAAACATCTCATGTAGAGGCATTCAACCCCTAAGTCAACTCAGCATGTGTATCCAGAAAAAATAAGAACAGAATTATGAAAAATCAGCAAACAGGTGAGCCAGATTCTCACTTCTTTTCTCCTGGGGTCTTTTTTTTTACTTTGAATTGTATTTATTCCGGCATATACTTCACAGATCAAGCATCAACAAAACCGACTCCAATTAAACTCCCAATAAAATCACACTTTGAGACTAAAGTGCTGCTGCTGCAATTCTGATCCCCGAAAACAAAAAGAAAGACAGAGACAGAGGCGCTCAAGCTTACCGTGGATCAAAGCAGAGAATCCAGAGAGGAGCAGAGCCAACGAGTGCCACATCCTGGTGGTGAGGAGCAGGAGAAAAGAGGAGGCAGAAAAAAGGAGAAGCTCCGGATGTTGAAGGAGGAGGAGGAGGAGGGAGGAGAGGGAGGACAGACTCAGGAAGCTGCTGGAAATCCCCCGGTCTGCATCCAGTCGGCATCAGAGGGAAGGAGTGTGAGCGTGTGCTGGAAGAGATGGGAGCTGAGAGAGGGAGTGCAAGAAGAGGAGGAGGAGGAGGAGGAGAGGAGATGGTGACTGTGGGCTCTCTCTCTGTCTCCTTGTATCTCTGGGAGGTGGGACTAAAATGGAGAGCACAAGAGAGAAGAATAACAGTTGATGGGAGTGAAAGAGGTTGAAGATAGAACAGGAGGTGGATGAGGGAGAGGTTTTAATTGCCATGAGTTGACCTTTTTAAAGACAATTGAAACAGATGATGTGCACACTTTAAAACACTAATGGAGAACTGATAAGGTAAAGTGTGATAAGGAAAAGGAATCCAGACAGAAAAAGTGGAAGAGTAGCTCATAGAAAAAAAGAAGGGGAGCCTTTAAATGCAGAGAAGTGGGGAATATTCTAGATATGCTTTTGCCTCTTAGTGCCTGTTTTTGTGCACAAGTAAAATTGTAAAAGATGAATTACTGTTTCAAACCTTATTCATTTCATACATATCTGTGTCTTTCATTCCCTTTCCTACTGTGTGTGTGTGTGTGTGTGTGTGTGTGTGTGTGTTTTATGGCTGATTAACATGTGTAGCGCGACATGTATAAAAAATATACATATGTATATATATATATATATATATATACATATGAGAACACCCCACAGTGGTTACAATCAAGCACTGCTAGACTGGAACTGTGAGTGTCTGAGAGTGTGTGTGTGTGTGTGTGTGTGTGTGTGTGTGTGTGTGTGTGTGTGTGTGTGTGTGTGTGTGTGTGTGTGTGTGTGCTGCCCCATTCAGTGGGGGTTAGCTTTAATTCATAGGGGCAGATGGACCCCAGTTTAATTGCGAAAGTGCTGGGCTTTGCAGGAGGGCATTTGGAATGTGCATAGTTAAACTCTAATTCTCATTTGTCCTCACGAAATGCTGATGCAAGGGCAGAGGCAGCGAGAAACCGAAAGACTGGGAGAGAGTGAGGAGGGGGGGGGGCAAGAGAGGAGGAAGAAAGAGTTGGACTGTATAATAGATTACCCTATTACTTCTACTGCCCTTCGGAATTACCCCTCTCGTAGGCAGCCTGTCACACATCCAGAGTGCTCCAGAGCTGCAGATTCATGCTCGGCTGCACACAGAGGATGGAGAGTGGCCCTCTGAGGCGAAAAGAAGGATGGCTAAGTCACTGGTTAAAGCAGAGAAAACTGCATCAAGCATGGAGCGAGGACATAAAATGTGCATCAGCAATGTATCATCAGAGGAGACGCATCCTGTTGCTGCTGCTGCTGCTGCTGCTGCTGCATCCCAGCTATATTGCTGCTTAAACGTGTGCAAAATTGACTTGGAGTTCATCTCGTGAAAGAAGGAAAAAAAGCTCCTTGCTCCCTGCGCCAAGCACCAGTGTGACACAGTGCCTGAAAACAAAATTCATTAGGCTTCATAAAAATACAGATTGGAGGCACTGAGGCGTGGGTGACACCTGGTGGTTTGTTTTTCCAACTGCATGCTGGCTGGAGCTCAGCAACACTGGCAGGAGTGAGGTGATGGTGTTAATTAACGAGATAGAAACCGGGCGAAACTAAACGAGAATATAATGAAAGCCAATGCTGTAAAAAGACTAATTAGGAAACAATACAAGCAGATGAATGAAAACACTGAGCAGGGTGTGTGGATTAAAGCCATATCAGTGATGATGACAGTTGGAGGAAGAGAATGAGGATTGTGACCATCATGTGAACAGTAATATGGTGCCACAGACCACCCTCTGCACATTTGCTGATCCTGATTGTGATTCTAATTGCACAGTAGTGGTGATGGCCATGGCTCTGACCTGGCATGACTACAGCTCATCCTTCTCTGTGCTAAATGCCGTCCCTGACAATGCAGCCATCAGCCATCAGGGCTGCTGGGCTGTGTGTTTTTAATTACTTGGCTGATTGGATCAGGCCCTCTCCTACGCTGACACGTCTCCTCCACTTAATAGGGTGTTATCGACAAAACCGGCACATACATCCACTTGCCTGTGACTTCTGATTTGTCAGAGTGGCCTTTTTGTCTTGAATGAAGTTGAGTAGATTATGTTTTCTTCTAATAGACAATTAAATCCTGCCCCAGCCAGCTCTGTAGCAGTTAGACAGAAGTAGACTGTTGTCCAATAAACTTTTATGGTGTGAAACCTTAAAAGAGTAACTTTTCCCTTCCCCATTTAGCATTGCAATTTTATAACATTGTAGATGAGGCAAAACCAGATATATTGTCTTTTTTTCTGCACATTCTTCTTTCTTGTCAAAGCCTGCTGTTTACGTTATCCACAATGCAACTCACCATGAGAGTTTGGTCATACATTCGGGTGTGTTATGCTAATAGCGGCTAATGTAGCCTCGAGCCGCCAGCTCTCATGCCTCCTACAGCCAGGAGGACCGCCCAGATGAGTATAACCAAAAGGTCTGGGGTTCGATTCTAGCTTTGTGAACTTTGTTGCACACTGTACCCCTCTCTTTCACTCCCCCATTTCTACCCTGGTGAATAAAGGAAAAAATGCTTAGCTTAGCATAACTCCCTGGCTCTGTTCAGAGGTAATACATTCCACCTTAGTGTTACATGTTACATGTTATGTCTTCCATACAAAAAACTGAAGTGTAGAAATAGCCTAATCAGTTATGGTTCTACAGTGGATTATGCATCAGACTATTTCTTGGCCAAATGCAGTGACTTCCCAGAGTCTCTGCTGGTTGCCTGGCAACCTCACGATAACAATTTCCTAGTTGTAGGTTCAAATAAGGATTTGAAGCCATTTCTGTAGAGTCTACTGTATTACATGTGTTCTCCACTAACAGGATTTATTTGAGAACAATTGTTCTTGGATAGATTTGTTAAATTCAAACACAGATGTAGGCCTACTTTAAAAATAGGTTTGGGTTGTTTAATATAAATGCTAAGTGATGGAAATGATTGGAATACTGTGTTTGGAATTAGTAGTCTGAATTTGTTTACATATAGCGTAGTGAGAAATGGAAGAAATTCAAATTCAACCTTTTTACCCATTTTGGCTTAAGATGAAAATGTGCTTGTTAGAGATTATTGTGAAAGGTTCATTGTAATGTTATATTCTTTATTTCTGGTCATGGATATGTTTCCTTGCCATTATCTCTTGAGAGGCATAAAATAATTTTCTTTTCTAACGCTTGGCAAATAAGCACATTTCCCAAAATGTCAAACTATTCCTTAAACCATAATCGTGACTTTTGACCTTTAAACACAAACATTTCTTAGTGCTGTTTGCATCCTTAAGGTAATTCTTTATCTTTTGACCAATGTGTCTTAACAGATCAGACTGAAGTAATTAATACCAGAAGATGAAACTGACACTCACTAAAGATTCAGGGCATAAAGCAAATTTGCCATTTACCAGCAAAAGCAATTAGTGGACTCAAAATATTCCAGTTTAATTTCACTTTCTTAGCAGCCAGAGAATGATTTGCAATAGAAGAGACTAATTGAAAATGCACTGGCTACCAGCCACAGAGGCAAGAAGAATTGACATACTTAGCTACCAGCTACAGCCGCCAGGATTTATAAGCACTTGGCTGGAGGTTTGAATTAATTTGAAGCCTTGCAGATGTTCATATATCCTTTCAGCGTCATGTTATTAAAAGGACACCTTAATTTAAGAACATTCATAATCTTTATCACCAAAGCAGAGCAGAGTCTTGCTTCAGCAGACCAAATAGTCATATTTTAGGATCTAGTTCTCTGCAAGGATGTGAGATATGGTCTGTATTTTCCAGCTACCATCCGCAAGGGTTTGTAGTGTTGACAGTCACGCACTGAGGCACAGACAGTTGGGAGCTTCCTGCCTGCAGAATATAAAAAACAAAATATCTAGACAGCAGCATCTGGCTAAGTCTCAGAGTAGAACATAGTAGTTTTACCATAATTAATCTGTTTTACATCCGAAGGGACGTCAGACTGTCTGATCAGACCACCACAATTTGCTCTCCCACCTGTGCACAGCCACATCTCCTTTCTACCCTCCGTCTCCCTCTATACATGTTGTCTTCAGATTAGATAATGCCTTTCTTTATCCCGCTACCATCCGGATTTGCTCTGCCCACGCCTTTGCTCCTAAGGTCTTTCCATTTGGAGGGAGCTCTAATATGTGTAGACCCATCTGTCACAAGGATTTCGATAAATAAATGATTCTGAATGTCATTGTTATGACTTTAATGCTTAATACTCTACCCCACCCTGTGCATATTGTTAGCTTAAGTAGTGACATATTTGATTCATAAGCTCATAAGTATCAGATATCTGTCTCACTTGATTAATCTGCAGTACTAATCTGCTGAATTGATTTTGAGGACCGTTATTCTCTTTTGAAGATTAGATTTATTTAAAAGAAATAAAGTTTGTAATAACTCACTTGCAATTCTCCCATGATAATAATGACAGCAATTGATGATATGACAAATGAAGAGTGATTTAATAGCATTTCTTATCAGACTGGTTTTTTGACACCAGGGCACCCATGTATAAGCACATGCCCCCAACACACACACACACACACACACACACACACACACACATATAGGGAGGAGGAAATCTGCCAATCGCGGCTAAAAAAAATAGACAGATGACTCATTCTTTGCCTTTGCTCCATGCAACATCTGCAATTTAGAGACTTTGCAGTCATTAAGCCCCTCCAGCTTTAAGGAAGATGCCCTGATTGTGGACAGTTGTACAATGCTTGAAAATGTAATGGATATCTACCGGGTATTTACCTCGTATGTCGTCATATGCAGGAGAGGTTCATAACCTCTGCTTGAATCTATGGGAGGGGCTTTGTGATGCTGAGGCTGCTAATGGATTGCTGCAAAGTTTATGCATGCAGAGCAGGGACATTTGTTATGTTTTGATCTGATCACGCTGAAGCCCATTGGTGTTGCAGCTTAGTTTTTAGTTTTTATAGTTTAACTTAAAATTTTGAACTTCTTAATAAAAGTGGTGTGTTTGAGTCCAAGTTGCAACAGGATTTTATTTTGAGGATCTCTTTGTGACTCAGGCAGATGTGACCTTCAGGACCACACGAAGACTGAACACTATAATTTTCCAGATAAAACAGTTGTTGAAAGAGTTAAGGCCTTTTTTTCTTCTTCGCAGACTGGAAAACCTGACTTAAAGGTAAGAATAAAGAGAGCTGTGTGGAAAGGATTTTAACATTTTTGAGCAGCATACTTTGTGACTAAATCTTAATTAATGTGATATACAACAAACAGTTGTGATTGGCCAAATTATTTAGGAATATTTTGTTGCTCTTTAGATTTTCCATAATTTTAAAATCATATGATTGACTGATAAATACAAAATAATACAATTAAGAATAATTAATGAACATGGACTAATTATTTCACAGGTATAAAAAAGAATTGGAAATCTTCTCTGACGACAAAGCTTCTAATGAATTTTTCTTTTAGCTGTAGTTTTATTTCACAATGCTTTTCTCGTCTGTTAAACCTCTAATATTGTCCTCCTCTCTCTCTCTCTCTCTCTCTCTCTCTCTCTCTCTCTCTCTCTCTCTCTCTCTCTCTCTCTCTTTCTCTTCTCTCTTCAAACCTCTTAAAAAGATTCGGTGAATCATCACCTGTAAACCCTCTCACCATGGAGCACTCCCCCTCTATGAACTTGTCAGTGGTGGATGGAGACGATGTGGCGGACCAGCGCCCCCTCCTCCCGCCAAGGATGGCTCCTCCACCTCAGGCCTGCTCTCCGCAGTGTGGGATACACCATACAGTCCAAATATCAGCTGATCACACCGTGTGGCTGGACAGAACCCAGGCCATGGCCACCACACCTTTATACAACGGCCACCTCTATGTCACACCTTCACCTCGCTCCAACAGGAAGAAAGACAAAGGCAAAGAGAAGAAATGGGAGAAAAGGTCAGGGAGGATTAGACAACATCCAGCACACAACGAGTGTAATCACCAGTGCAAAGCCAAAACCACAGGAGCTAACAGACTCCAGGAGAAAGTCACCCCTCTCACTGACGTCCACATTTCTCCCTGCGGGTCAACCTTTAAGGCCCCTTGCAGGTCACACTTAGACGTCAAGGATGTTGAAGGCAAAGGGCAACGCAAGTCAGGCAACATTTCTTTGGAGATGCACGCCCGCCAGAGTCTCCCAGAGATCATCATCACCAGCAAAGATGACGACTTCCAGTCACACAATGAGATGTTCCAGCATTGCCAGGACCTGAGTGAGGCTAAAGGCCTTCTGCCAGGAGCTGAAAGTCCCAGTCCAAACCCCAATCCCAATTCCCAGACCAGCCCAAAACACGAGAACGCCAAGCAGGATGCCAAGGAGGATGCCAAGGATGACTCGTACTGGAAAACCCACAACATCGGCTGGCGGCTGGTCCACAGGAGGGCTCTGTTTTTGAGGAGGCAGCAGCTGAACGACTGCGCCCTGGCGGTGGGGATTTTCGGGATGGTGCTGATGGTGATGGAGACAGAACTCTCCTGGAGCGTCTACAGCAAGGTCAGAAAGACCAGACTGAGGCCCTGAGAAATCCTTTGAAAAATGGGAATGTTAAAGTTTTGCAAGATGAAAAAAAAGATTTTTTTAAGTAATAAAATCACACTGCACACTTTATTTGTCTCCCTTTTTCCCCACATGATCTTTATAATTTGGCCATTCTGGAAAATCTGTTGAGTCAGTATGAGAATTGATCTCCCACCAACTGCAGGAAAATGCACAGAAGGCCCATACGATTATGTTCATTCCATAATGTAAATTGATTGTCTAAATATATGTAAGATTATAAGGTTACAGAGGTTATAGAGGATCACTGATGCCTTCTCATAGATTATTATGGAGCTTGACAATGATGTTATGTTTGTGTGTGTTTATCTGTATGTGTGTTTCCCACAGAGCTCTGTCTACTCCCTCGCTCTTAAGTCTATCATCAGTTTTTCTACGTTCATCCTGCTGGGCCTCATCATAGCGTACCACTGCTGTGAGATTCAGGTAACGTATCTGTTTATAATTATGCAATCAGGTTTTGCTTTTGGTTTTGGTTTCCTCCAAGAACATTCTCTCAAATTTAAAAAAATTCTGTAAATCTGTGATAAAACGCAGTCCACATTTGCAATAAAGGAATCACCTATAGATTTTTTTTTCTGGAAAGTCATTTCATAGGGAAGTGAAAATCGTCCCATTGTTAGGAACTAAAGTTTCTACAAATTCAACAGTGGTTCCCAACCTTTTGGTCTGGTGGCCTTCTAAAATTGAGCAAAGTCTACTTAAGCCCACTCATCATAAGTTATGGCACTGTGAGCAAACCAAAAAGTGTTTTTTTTATTCTCAAGTGTTTTTAGAGGTGTGCAATATTTTACAAGGAGGAAGCAAAATTTAAAAGGAAAGTCAGAAAAAATTAAAATCATTGTGTGAAACAGAAATATATTTTTTCTTTTAACATTGTCTGACTCATGATGGGCGGTTTTGAAAGAGCAGAAGAACCAGAGCTCCCTCTGGAGCCACAGAGGTTGTAATACAACGTTTTCCAGATATGCAGTGGTACTTCCTAAACGATTAAACAAAATAAGATCCAATTTAAGGTCCCATTTAATCATCTTGTGACCCTCCAGATTTATCTTCAATCCCCAAGTAAGATGCTTATTTGCGCTCCACTTTCCACTCTCTGGTAGCTCTACGTTCACGACATTGGTGCAGAGGATTGGCGGATTGCCATGACATCAGATCGTTTGGCTCTGGTAGCCCTGGAGCTGGCAGCGGTGGCCATTCATCCCTATCCGGTGGGTCTGATGGCGTACTTCCAGCAGACCTTCCAGAACTCCACAACTCCCTTGATTCTTTCGGAGACGGAGCTGGAGATCATCCTGGCTCTTCCCATGTTCCTTAGGCTCTACCTGCTGGGCCGGTCCATGATGCTGCACAGCCGCCTCTTCACTGACACCGCATCTCGCAGCATTGGAGCGCTCAACAAGGTGGGAGGTCACCCGTGGGCTGCTGTTATGATGAGATCATTACACTTTTAATTGAAAGAGGCTTTTCACTGTCTATTTTGATATGATTTAGTTTTAAATGGGCATAAGTCTGCTAAGGGATATTATTCATTGAATATTAATGTCTACAGTCGTGGCCAAAAGTTTTGAGAATGACACAAATATTAGTTTTCACAAAGTTTGCTGCTAAACTACTTTTAGATCTTTTTTTCAGTTGTTTCTGTGATGTACTGAAATATAATTACAAGCACTTTATACGTTTCAAAGGCTTTTATTGACAATTACATGACATTTATGCAAAGAGTCAGTATTTGCAGTGTTGGCCCTTCTTTTTCAGGACCTCTGCAATTCGACTTGGCATGCTCTCAATCAACTTCTGGGCCAAATCCTGACTGATAGCAACCCATTCTTTCATAATCACTTCTTGGAGTTTGTCAGAATTAGTGGGTTTTTGTTTGTCCACCCGCCTCTTGAGGATTGACCACAAGTTCTCAATGGGATTAAGATCTGGGGAGTTTCCAGGCCATGGACCCAAAATTTCAACGTTTTGGTCCTCGAGCCACTTAGTTATCACTTTTGCCTTATGGCACGGTGCTCCATCGTGCTGGAAAATGCATTGTTCTTCACCAAACTGTTGTTGGATTGTTGGAAGAAGTTGCTGTTGGAGGGTGTTTGGTACCATTCTTTATTCATGGCTGTGTTTTTGGGCAAAATTGTAAGTGAGCCCACTCCCTTGGATGAGAAGCAACCCCACACATGAATGGTCTCAGGATGCTTTACTGTTGGCATGACACAGGACTGATGGTAGCGCTCACCTTTTCTTCTCCGGACAAGCCTTTTTCCAGATGCCCCAAACAATCGGAAACAGGCTTCATCGGAGAATATGACTTTGCCCCAGTCCTCAGCAGTCCATTCACCATACTTTCTGCAGAAGATCAATCTGTCCCTGATGGTTTTTTTGAAGAGAAGTGGCTTCTTTGCTGCCCTTCTTGACACCAGGCCATCTTCCAAAAGTCTTCGCCTCACTGTGCGTGCAGATGTGCTCACACCTGCCTGCTGCCATTCCTGAGCAAGCTCTGCACTGGTGGCACTCCGATCCCGCAGCTGAATCCTCTTTAGGAGACGATCCTGGCACTTGCTGGACTTTCTTGGACGCCCTGAAGCCTTCTTAACAAGAATTGAACCTCTTTCCTTGAAGTTCTTGATAATCCTATAAATTGTTGATTTAGGTGCAATCTTAGTAGCCACAATATCCTTGCCTGTGAAGCCATTTTTATGCAACGCAATGATGGCTGCATGCGTTTCTTTGCAGGTCACCATGGTTAACAATGGAAGAACAATGATTTCAAGCATCACCCTCCTTTTAACATGTCAAGTCTGCCATTCTAACCCAATCAGCCTGACATAATGATCTCCAGCCTTGTGCTCGTCAACATTCTCACCTGAGTCAACAAGACGATTACTGAAATGATCTCAGCAGGTCCTTTAATGACAGCAATGAAATGCAGTGGAATTTTCATGGCAAAGAAGGACTATGCAATTCATCTGATCACTGTTCATAACATTCTGGAGTATATGCAAATTGCTATTATAAAAACTTAAGCAGCAACTTTTCCAATTTCCAATATTTATGTAATTCTCAAAACTTTTGGCCACGACTGTATATTTTGGACAGTGATTTGGGTTGAGCTTCCCGTATAAAAATTTCATGCACATTTGTTTATGTCTTATGTCTAGGTGGGCCGAGGGGTCTGTAGAGGTGTGGCAATTGAGGTGTGACTATCACAGTTTCGCCCCCATGAATCCCAGTGGTTTCACATGCTGGTTATGTCCCTGACTAGCTTTCCTTTGCTTGTCTGGTTTTTTTTCCACAGTTGATAATATGCACCCGGCTACTCCCCTCGCTTATAAATGCTATTTAAGAGTGATGAAAATGACCTTTGTCTCCCCACCGCAATTCCAAACCTTCTATCCATGTATCAAGCCAGATTGAGAACAAGTTTTCTTATCCCTCATGTCCTCTGTATTATATAATCATAATCTGACAGGTGCTATCCTAAATAGTCGGGCAAAGTAGGCCCTTCCTACTGTAAAAATCGTGACGCAAATGCATCTCGTTTTTGATCTTTAGATACACTTCAACACCCGGTTTGTGGGGAAAACACTAATGACCACCTACCCCGGGACTGTGCTGATGATTTTCAGCGTCTCTCTGTGGATTGTGGCAGCGTGGGGCTTACATGTTTGTGAGAGGTATGTGATGGTATATCTGTCTACTGCTCCATCTGTAGTGGTGTCTTTAGTGCCCAAGGCCTACATAAATTATATTTAATCATCATCCAAATATTGTCAGATACACAGTATTACTTTAATGTTTCTACTGCAGCAACAAATCTAATGTTTGCTCTGTTTAGATATAGAGATCAAATATCACTTGATCTTAAGTTGATATTGATGATGTAAGTTTTTTATATTGAATGTTGGTGTTTTAATACAAAATGCAATGTAATCTAGAAGTGGGTAAGGAAAGAAATAATCAGTAACGTGAAAGTAGAGCAGATATTGATTATTCACCTACAGCAGTCAGATAAGTTCAGTAAAGCAGCATTTAAGACCAGGAAAAGACTAAATATAAGCTAGATGAAAATATAATATGCCTTTTATTCCTACAGACACCACAACTACAGGGACCTGAGTAGCAACTACATGGAGGCCTTGTGGATGGTCTCTGTCACTTTCTTGTCCATTGGTTATGGAGACGTGGTGCCTCACACCTACTGTGGTCGCAGCATCTGCCTCCTCACTGGGATAATGGTGAGACAGAAGGTTGATAGATTTCTCTATAACAAGCGGAAGTCAGATCTTGACTGTAAATCATAATAAAAGTGTCTAATTCTGACTCTCACAGGGAGCTGGCTGCACAGTCCTGGTCGTGGCGGTGGTTGCCAGGAAGCTGGAGTTGACCAGAGCAGAGAAACATGTTCACAACTTCATGATGGACTCCCACATCTCCAAGAGGGTGAATACCAATGTTTCCCTCAGTGTGGCTTTATTTCACAGATTAATGTTAATTAAATAGGCCCAAAAGTGAGATGGACTGACTATGAATACGTCTTTTTTTTGTATTGTAACAGCTGTGTGCCGTTTTATCCTAGCACACATCAGATAACACATGTCAACTCATTGTTTACAGAATACTCCAGCAGCATGTTCATTTTTAGAAAAGCTTAAAACCAGAGAACTTTTTATTGGAAAACAGCTGCATTATCTCACCCCACAAGCAGATTTCCTCTTGTATTAGGAAAAATCTGGTTTAAAGTTGAGTATGAGACTAAATTACTGTAGTACACTGGGTTAAACACATTATGTTGCTGTTGTTCATGCAGTAAATAACAGCACTTTCAGGTCATGTGCCTAAAAATAAAATAACTGCCGAGTGATTTTCTACATCCTTTCACTAGATAAAAATTGCTGCAGCAAATGTGCTGAGAGAGACTTGGCTTATCTACAAACACACTAAGCTGTCAAGAGAAAGAGACCAGACCAGAGTCCGCATGCACCAGCGAAAGTTGCTTCTGGCCATCCACCAGTAAGACACTTCACCCTCATAGAGCTGTTTCTGTACTGTCACAGTGCGAGATAGACCTGCCTTTTCACTTTATTTGCTACATGTGCTATATCTATAATAACCACCTGTTTATCAATCAATGCCTATAAAACCTTTATTTTCATATAAAATAAAATTAGTTTTGCATCCTGGTAAACATTGTATCAATCATGAAAATGAACATTTAAAATAAAAAACATGAACACACACCACTACCTTCCTAACGTTCTCTCGATCAACGATCAACCACCCTGATATCTATTTTTAACAAAATGACTAAATGTCTGTATTTTTAAATCAATGACTTTTTATGACATTTTATGACATACTATAATATGACTTTTCATGATTTTTTTAATGACATAATATACTATGAACTATTTATGACCATTTATGACGTACTATACCATGACTTTTTATGGCATTTTTATGGCAGTTTTATGACATACTATACTATGACTTTTTTATTATTTTTTTATGAAATACTATACTATGACTTTTTAAAACTTTTTCATGACTTTTTTTTGACATACCATACTATGGCTTTTTTATGACTTTTTTTAACATACTATGACTTTTTTATGACTTTTTTGATGTACTACACTATGGCTTTTTTATGACTTTTTTTAACATACTATGGCTTTTTTATGACTTTTTTTAACATACTATGACGTTTTTTTCGACATACTATATTAAGACTTTTTCATGACTTTTTTTTGACATACTATACTATGACTTTTTTTCGACATACTATATTATGACGTTTTTATGACTTTTTTTGACACACTAAACTAAAATAAAAGATAAATACAACTCAGAACCATTGCTTTATGCGCTTCATAAATAGCTCAGTGCGATAAGTTCCAAGTGATGAATTATAGATTATAGGTTGAGGGTTCAATTCTTCAACATACTATGACATACTATGATGTTTTTCGACATGATGTACTACAACTTTTTTATGACTTTTTTCGACATACTATACTATGACTTTTTTCCAACGTACTATACTATGACTTTTTTCCAACGTACTATACTATGACTTTTTTTCGACATACTATACTATGACTTTTTTATGACATACTATACTATGACGTTTTTATGACATACTATACTATGACTTTTTTATGACTTTTTTCGACATACTATACTATGACTTTTTTATGACATACTATACTATGACTTTTTTATTACTTTTAATGACATACTATACTCTGACTTTTTATGACATACTATACTATGACTTTTATATGACTTTATTGACATACTATACTATGACTTTTTTATGACTTTTTTTAACATACTATGAATTTTTTTTCAACATACTATATTAAGACTTTTTCATGACTTTTTTTTGACTTACTATACTATGACGTTTTTATGACATACTATACTATAACCTTTTTATGACTTTTTTTTTCAACATACTATACCATGACTTTTTTATGACTTTTTTCAACATACTTTACTGACTTTTTTATGACTTTTTTCGACATACTGTACTATGACTTTTTTTCGACATACTATATTAAGACTTTTTCATGACTTTTTTTTGACATACTATACTATGACTTTTTTTCGACATACTATATTATGACGTTTTTATGACTTTTTTTGACACACTAAACTAAAATAAAAGATAAATACAACTCAGAACCATTGCTTTATGCGCTTCATAAATAGCTCAGTGCGATAAGTTCCAAGTGATGAATTATAGATTATAGGTTGAGGGTTCAATTCTTCAACATACTATGACATACTATGATGTTTTTCGACATGATGTACTACAACTTTTTTATGACTTTTTTCGACATACTATACTATGACTTTTTTCCAACGTACTATACTATGACTTTTTTCCAACGTACTATACTATGACTTTGTGTCGACATACTATACTATGACTTTTTTTCGACATACTATACTATGACTTTTTTATGACATACTATACTATGACGTTTTTATGACATACTATACTATGACTTTTTTATGACTTTTTTCGACATACTATACTATGACTTTTTTATTACTTTTAATGACATACTATACTCTGACTTTTTATGACATACTATACTATGACCATTTTAAGACTTTTAATGACATACTGTGCTATGACTTTTTTATGACTTTTTTTTGACATACTATACAATGACTTTTTTATGACTTTTGTTATCATACTAAACTATGACTGTATGACTTTTTTTTTATACAACTCCGAACCAGTTCATCATGGGCTTAACAAATAGCTCAGTGAGATAAGCTCCTGAAGATAAAATAATAATTCGAGTTTGAGGGTTCAGCTCTTTCACATACTATGACTTTTTTCCAACAACTATACTATGACTTTTTATGACATACTAAATCATGTTTTTTTATTACTTTTTCCCACATACTAAACTATCATTTTGTACGACTTTTTTATCTTCAGTAATGTGAAGGATAGATACAACTCCGGACCAGAGTGAGTGAGTGTCACAGGTATCTCAGTGAGCTAAGCTGCTGCACATACATTACGATTAGAGGTTGAGGTTACAGTTCTTCATCATATTCTTACTTTTTTGACATACTATACTATGACTTCTTTATGACTTTTTCCGACATACTATACTATGACATTTTGTGACATGTTTTTGTTATGACTTTTTCCTACATTTAATTATCATTTTGTACAACTTTTTTGCCTTTAGTAATGTGAATGATAGATACAACTCTGGACCAATGCTTTATGAGTTTTCCAGGTAGCTCAGTGAGATAAACTGCTAGTGATCTATTGAAGATTGAAGGTTCAATTCTTCTACATATTATAATTTTTCTGATATACTTTACTATGACTTTTTATGACTTTTTTCGACATACTATACTATGACTTTTATTCCGACATACTATACTATGACTTTTTATGTCATACTTTACTATGTTTTTGTTATGACTTTTTCCTACATACTAAATTATCATTTTGATCAACTTTTTTGTTGTTGTTCACATTCTGACTAGAATCTGAGTATGACGATGTCAGGCTAACTTTGTACTATTACTACTATACTATACTATGACTTCTTTGTGACCTTTTTTCGACATACCATACTATGACTTTTTTTCCGACATACTATACTATGTTTTTGTTATGACGTTTTGATGACTTTTTTGGACATACTATACTACAATTTTTTAATGACTTTTTTTGGACATACTATACTATGACTTTTTTATGACATTTTCCGACATACTATACTATGACTTTTTTATGACTTTTTTCGACATACTATACTTAGACTTTCAAGCTCAGTGAGATAAGCTGCTAGAGATAAATTCAAGATTTGAGGGTGAGGCTTCAATTCTTCAACATACTATGACCTTTTTTCGACATATTATATTACGACTTTTTAACGACTTTTTTCAACATACTATACTATGACTTTTTTTCGACATACTATGACTTTCTTTTTAGCTCAGTGAGATAAGCTGCTGTAGATAAATTGAAGACTGGAGGTTGAGGGTTCAATTCTTCAACATACTATGACTTTTTTCCGACATACTATACTATGACTTTTTTCCAACATACTATACTATGACTCTTTTTCGACATAATATATATATATATATATATATATATATATATATATATATACTTATGACATACCATACTATGACTTTTTCGACATACTATACTATGACTAATTTTGGACATACTATACGATGACTTTTTATGACATTTCCATGTTCAGTTCAGTACTTTCACAGTTTCTTTCTGCTACAACCTTCTTGGTACTGTGTCCCAAATCCATACTATATACCAATTGTATACAGTATTCACAACATACTACTCGTCATACGCTATCTTAGCAGTTAGTAAACAAAAATGTTAACAGTTTTTACCATTTTACACTATGATACAATACATGTGAAACTTCACTAAGAGACAAAACATTTCCATTAAGATGTAGGAGATGATGGAGCTGTTTCACTACCACCAACAATTCCATTTTCAGGCTGTGACTCCGTTTACTTTGTGCATTCTCTTGTAAGAGAATAGTGTGTCCATCAACAGCACACTGAAAACTCAATTGTATTTAGTATGCATACTGAATGGTTTAACTATACTTCTTTTGTCACTTTTCCAATGTAATTACCAAATACTGCCTAGAATCTAAATAACCCACAGACTGTAAACTGTTTTTTAAAACTACTTTCTATCAAACAAAGTCTCTATGTCAAACTGTTGACAATGTGTTGCGTTTATGAGTTGTTTATTGGTAATGTGGATGAACTGGCCCTTTAAATTTCTCTCTTCACTTTTTCTATATCATAAAAGTAGTTATGTCATACTAATCTCCTGTAGCACCTAAAACTAAAAAATGTTGTCCCTAGGCTGCGGCAAGTGAAGATTGAGAAGAGGATACTTGCAGACCAGGGAAGCACACTTGTGGACCTGGGCAAGGTGAGAGAGGCAAGTGATAGCCTCATTTTCTATCACAACTTGGCAAAACCTCAACAAATTATTTCTTGATGCATTTTCTTTCTCTTCTTCTCTAAATGGACCTACGTGCACCACCATGGACATCAATGCAGATGCAAACCCTCATGTATGACGTGCTGTCGGAGGTGCAGGGCTGCAGGGAGGAGCTGGACACACACATCCACAGCCTGGAGAAGCACGTGGAGGAGCTGAGGGAGGGCTTCAGGAGCCTGATGCCACTCCTATCCAACACCCTATCCACGCAGAACTCCTCCATCCGCCACCTAATCAGGGAGAGGGAGGTGAGGACGGAGAGCGCTGGTGCGAGCGTAGACAGAGGCTGAAGGTGATGAAGAGGCTTCTCATGTGCTCCTGGATGAGTTATATGCCTATACTGCAGCTAAAATGATCATGTTGGGACATTTTTCTTACAGGAAGTGGACAGATGTGTTATGTAAAATTGTATTTAAAAAAAAAAACAGGTAGCACCATTTTCTGTAGCAGAAATACCATAAAACCAAAATGTCAAAATTCATAAATTACTGCTTATGAAGAATTTTGCATCTTTTATGAGGTGACAGAAAAATAACCTGCCAAACATGTTTCAATACTATAGCTGCAATGACTCATTTAAGGAACATTTGATTTGCAGTTTTTCTTGGTGTTACATGGTAGTAAATTAAATATTTTAGGGTTTGGGACTGTTATAAATGGCCATTTTTTAGTTTTCTGTTTTATAGACCAACTGATAATGGATTAATTGAGAATATACTGATGAACTGATAATGAAAACAGTTAGTCACAGCCCTAATTAATACATTAACTAAAAAAAAAAAAAAACGTTTTGGTGTCAGTGAGCAGATTTCCCTGTAAACACCACTTTTTTTCTGAGCATGTAATAAAAATTGGATTAATTTAAGTACAGTTTGGTTTTGTACTAGTAAGATGTAACCTTACAGAAGATAACCTGTAGTACTTTCTAATAAAAAATAATAAAACTACTGCTTTTGTTTCAATGTTTCACACAGTAAAGTTTTTTTTTCCTCAACGAACCACACAAACCATTCCTTTAGCCAAAACAATATTTTATTAAGAGAGACAGGGTTGGAGGGTGGAGTTACAGCAACAACCGATCTTTCGACATGAACTGTGGAAATCCATCTGCTGTCCAGTTCGTCTTCAGGTCTTGTTTCAGATCCGACCGCTGGGTCTGCCGCCATATCGGGAGGCAGAAGGCGCTGATATCAACCGGTCCATCCCCTCCTCTCCCCTTCAGCTCCGGGGAGAACAGCTAGTGCTGCTTCCTCCTGAATGAGCACCCTGCCAGAGGAGACAATGACAGTCAGATAAAAGAGAAGCCTTACAGTACAGAAATACTGCAGGCAGTGCAGGCTGCTATTGTCATACACAGTGCTGATACAGACAAGAGTCATCATTTCCTATCATGAATGATTAGGACAACATCACCTCCCACTAAGTAGTGACGCTAGCAAATGCAACACCAAGCTCAAAAGTGGAAGCAAAACTGACAAAGAACTAATTAAGATTAAACAAGCTACACAATGCTAACTATGCCACCAGCAGTACCTGAGTTACACTACTAAGTTGCTATAAAGTAGATTATGTTCTCAGCCTTCGAAAGGGGGGAGCCAGTGGTCTAGCTCAACCCTTCTGCAAACTGAGGTCAATCTGGCACTGGAATGAGATTGGAAGACCACGATAGAGGAAGTCCAGTCACTTGGCAGTGCGGCCAACAAACTTCCAAAATGTGTCACATATGAACACAATTATTGCTGACATAATCCCTTTTTTCAGGGTCTGAAGCATTAGGCAAATGCCAACAACTACGTAAGAAAACATTACTTGTCATATTTCCTGATCATATACCTCAACACCAATATTTTAGGGCTGACTGTTGGTGCTTTCACAAAATATTTACACAATGACATTTTTGATAATCATCAGTTGGATATAATAAGTGGGTTAAGGCAAAACAAGGACCAGCTATAACAGTCTTGTAAATTCAAAAAATAAATCTGTATTGCAGTCTTTAAAAAAAACCAACAAAAGACAACACTTGTGCCATATTTGATATCCAAAAGTCTAGTCTCATGTCACAATATATAAGATATATTTCCCAGTGCTACCTGTCACACTGTCTGAGATGATAATAAATCAACGGTTCAGTAAGTAAAATTCTGTTCTCAATCTCTGCCCCTGGTCTAAGTTCTGATCATGAGCACAAAGCAGTAAGATGCATGTGTGAGGCCACTGAACAAGAGGATTGTTTTACAGAGCAACCAATTCAATACACAAAATAAGTATAATCACACAGTAATTTCACTCCTATGCAGATAAGGCAAAAGAAAACATTTTGGGCTCAAAATAACAAACCACACTCAGTTTTAAACCAATTCTTGAAAGCCCTCTATGAAATATATTTATTGTCTATGTAATAATATTTATTGTATAGTGCAGAGATTAGGGTCTGTTACAGAAAAACAATCTGTGGTCTGATTTGTAAAAGCCAATTTAAGGGCATCAAAACAGTACAGACTTATTTTTCATTCTGTTGCTGTTGAAAAGGACCCTTTCCAAATGCTTGCTACAATGAATAAAATATGGCACAAATTGGTGAGTCTACATTTTAAGTTCCAACAGGACATACCATATTTCAGCAACTTAGAAATGGTAGGCATATGGCCTGAATCGAGGAAAAACAGTAAAGTATGTATGTGATATTGTGCTGCACGAATAAACTCGACTAAAAGCTCAACTCTGTATGTTAGTAAGACCTGTGCTGCGGAGCCAGCAGTTAAACTAGTAATGTGTATATTGCAGGTTAATACTGACCCTCTGTGAGACGTGCTTTGCCTCCAGTGGGCTGACACAGGACTGTTGAACAGCCAACACACAGCACGACTGTCTGAGCGTGGCTGAACACTGTCGTGATCTTGTAGCATCCTGGAAGAAGACAGACAAAGGCACCAGTTACAACTCTGACAAAACCCAATGTTACCACTCTCAAGCTGAGGTGATGTAATACCAACTATGCCAAATGAAATGTAGATATTTGTTCTCAGCCTTCGAAAGGGGGGAGCCAGTGGTCTAGCTCAACCCTTCTGCAAACTGAGGTCAATCTGGCACTGGAATGAGATTGGAAGACCACGATAGATGAAGTCCAGTCACTTGGCAGTGCGGCCAACACACTTCAAAATGTGTCACATATGAACTTAATTCATGCACAAATAAACCCCTTTTTTCAGGGTCTGAAGCAGCAGCCAAATGCCAACAATCAGGTAAACTTAAGTCTTTTTAGAAAACGTTTCTTGTCACACTGGCTGAGATAAGACAATCAATGGTTCAGTAAGTTATTTTATGTTCTGAATAATGAGCACATAGCAGTAAAATGGATCTTAACTGAGTTAACTGATTGGCTCTTATGCACAAAGTTGTGGCATTCGGATTTTAATGTGCTGCATTGTCACCCTGTTCTTTAGTTTGTAGTAAAACTGTACCTGGACATTTCACATCCATGAAGTAAGAGTTGGGACTCTGAACAAGACGCTTCTTCTTGTGCCTCCTCTTCTCCTCATCAGGGGATGGGTGCAACAAGTCTTTTGCGAGCTGCATTTAATAAAAATAAAAAAGGGGGGAATGAACAAATAGCAAGAGAACCAAAATAAAATATAAATATCAACTCTATCTCTGTGACTAATCATTTAAAACTAACGCTACTATGAACGATAACGCACGGTTAGTCAGTTAACGTTAAATATATTACTTGGCTTTATATATTAAATGCGTTAGCATTGTTTTGTCCTGCTAAACGACCGCTACGTTAGTACATAGGCTTCTCGACTGGCCTACATGACTTGGATTAGGTAACGCAGGCTACGCGTTTATATCAATCGCGGGTGACTCTCTTAATGTTTGGGGATCAGTGGTACGTTAACCTAATCATCAACCGAGATGAAATTCCGACTATTAATGTTAGTTTTTCTGGGACATAAACCCGTGCAGATCATCTGTTGAACTGGCTCCATGTTTGCGGTGTGTGCGCAGCCATCTTGTGTCACAATGCTCTCGCAATGCAATCGAATGTGCACAATTATTTGTGTAAAACTGGAACCAAAACTCAGCGAAAGCATCTCAAACTGGCACCAGTCGAATCGCTAATTTCTTACGTAGATATTGAGCCGTTTGGAGGCTCTCCAACACTCCATTAAATGGTAAAAATTTCATTTTACAATAGCCTGTGGATACTCACTGGCATGTTGGCGAGGAAATAGCCGCTGCCGAAAAGGAGGCATCACCGGAAGCGACGGGTTGATATCGGTGGTTCCTTTGAGCACGAGCCGGACGTGACGATTTTACAGGACATGGCGGCCATACTGGTGAGGTCAAACTCCACCCCGCTGCCGCTCTCTACGTCCTGAGCATTGACTGTAATGGTCCTGAGCAAACTTATAGCTCTTTTAAAATACAATGTTTTTTTCCTAAGAAAAGTGCAAATAAGTACGAATATAGAATATTATAGCCTAACTAAGGTAAGATAAACTGTATTGATCCCACAGAGTTTACAAAAGCAAAGGGAAAAAACTGACTAAGTGATACAAATAAAACAAGATAAAAATACAAATAAAATAGAATAAAGCTATATACACTAAAATAAACTAGAATATAAACTATATGCACTACAATAACACAGAATAAAAGCAATATACACTAAATACACCTTTCACTTAAACACATATACATACATGACGAATAGTACAGGAAAGATTATTGTACCTATAGCAATACACACACGTTGTGTACCATTGCACTTAAAAAATACAAATATAATACATAAATATAATTGCACAAGATACACTCCCCAATTTTGTTATGGCAAATCACAAAATGCAATATAACACTCCCAATTATTATATGATCTCCAAGAGTCTGTGTTTATAGTATACTCTTAAATGAAAACAAACAATGAACAGTGAAACATAAAAGGTTTTTTTTCCTTTCCTTTGAAAGTGGTTTGGCACCAAAGCAGCTGCAAACGTCCTCGGTATCAGATGTAACAGAATAACCATTTCAGGATACGTTCCAATTTTTTCAAGTTTAATACAATACCAACATGCCTATATATACACTGAAACAGTTCTGTTTCAATGTAATTCTTTCTCCGGTTCATGCTTGCCATGAAGTGATCCCTTCATAGCCAAACTCTAATGTAGGAGATAGGGGACAAAATCAATAGTTCTGTGGGAGAAAAAAAAATCATCTCTACAGTTCAGATGAAGCTAACATCGGCAGCCTGAAGTAGACAAATGATGTGGGTATCTTCCAAAGTTATGCTCTTATTAGTGTGAAATGTATAATTTGTGCTACAATTCCTTTACTGTAGCTCAGCAAGGAAAAGGAAACCCTGTGGAGGGAAATACAAAGAGAGAATTTCACACGGAAAAGGCAGTAACTTTGACACAAATGCCTAAAACACCATTCAAATTTCCAAAACTGGTGCAGTCTTTGGTAGATAAATCAGTGAGTGTTACCTGTCACACTGGCTGACAACTATGAGATATGATAGCAACGGTTTATTAGGCACTTTTGGTATATGGCTGTTCTCAGTCTTTGTCCTTCAAGGTGTTAGTTCTGACTGTGAGCAAAACAAAGCAGTAAAACAGATCTGTAGGCCGGGTTCTGATTAGCGGTCCATGTCAAAGCATCTGGATTTTAATGTGCCACATTGTCCTCCTGTTCAGGCCTTCTTGTGTACCACAAGACTGCTACTGTTAGTGCTTCTATTTGTTCATCTCATGTGTTACAAAACCACAATAGAGGACAAATTATTTTTATTGTTATATACCAAATTATAAGTATACAGTTAAGTCTGTAGAAGCAGATTACTTCTCTCAGCACTATGCCCCCTGTTCCTCCTCTTCTGTCTGTTCAGAGTTGTTTTTTTCTAGTGGATCTGTGAGTGCCATCAGTTGCTTTATCTTCACATAACACTCACACTCTGGCGGGAAGCGGTTTCTCTGAAAGACAGATCAGAAATCATCATACAAACCATCTTCATATTCCTCTGCAATTGTTAATCAACACTGTAGATTTCATCAAACATGGTGGTGTATTTATGGTAAGTCACTGATACACCTGATCTAATCTCTAAGGATTGAGTCCACTGTAAGTGATACACACCTGCAGACAGAGACGCAGCAGGCCTCCTCCCTCACCCTGCATCTCTAGTGATGTCAGGAACAGAGGCAGTGACTTCTCTGTAATTCTGTTTCCTGCACAAACACACATACAACATAATGCAAACTGTAAATAATAAACCTTTCCTTTTTATTTTTTTTATATTTATGTATCTTTTTTTCTTCTTTTAACAAATGACAGTAAAAAACAGTAAAGATATTATATGTAATATATAAAAAATAAATAGTATAGAGTGTCCTAAAATCAACATCATCTGTGCTAAAAGGTCTTAAAAAGTAAACATTTGCACAATGATTTTGAGACTCACAACAAAATTGACATTCAACATTAATGACAGTTGAAAATATTCCTGCTATCAAACTTAACTGTAGCTGTGCTGGAAATACCTTGATGTGAAAGGTTTCTGGATTTGATTTTTTTTATTTCAAGCTGCGATAAACACACCAACGTTACTGACCTGCCAGGTTGAGGGAGGTGAGAGTTCTGTTTCCAGGCAGAATAAGGTCACCGTCCCTGTGCTGAACCGACTGGTCCAGCAGGGGGTTCACTTTCTCCAGCGACTCTCCCTGATGGAGGAGAAGGAGAGAAGTAAACAAGAGCATGAAAGAACATTTTTGCTCAAGAGAAAATTGCATCAAACAAACCTCATTCAGGTCAGTACTTGATGTATCCTGCAGAAGAAAAAAACAAAGTAATACAGCTGAATTAATAAAAGTACTGTACTGTGCATGTTTATATCCATGACGATGCTTGTTGGTACACAGATTCAGAAAGCATGTTTCTGGTACCTCCTGTGCAGATAGTTGTTTCTCTTTGCCGCCCTGCTTGCCACCTTTACTTTGAGACACCTTATTATCAGAAGCTGGGGGAGATATAAAGAGACAGCAATGAATAGATAAACACCCTGGCTGTCAGAGGATAATAGAACAAGTGTTTATCTGTGAAGGAAGCAATTACATTTCTTGTTAGACTTTGGGTTCTCTTTGTAGGCAGCTGGTTTCTCGTCTTTTTTGGATGTTTCCTGTAAGTTAAAAGATCTCAACATTACTTGTCATGATTTACAAACCACAGATACCATATGAGTCACACCATATTTTCACTTTTGCTGTCCATTTTACACAGCGTTTTTAGCATGTTACCTTTTTTTTGCCTTTGCTGTCCCCTTTGCTGACGCTCAGTGAAGTGCTGCTGGCCACTGAGGGAAGTTGGTCAGCAGGCTGGTCAGAATCAACCCCTAAAGATGACTACAAAAATAGAGTTTACATTTGTGTATTAGAATGTCTCATACATGTCCATGCACTTCTATACTTAATACTTAGAACCTGCTTGAAACCTTTCAAACAAGTTTTGCAGATTAATGTTAGTGAGTCCTAGTCTATATCCTTAACGTTCCACTTCCGGGATTGCTTCTTTGCCACCGGAAAATCCGCCGGATTTCACTCATTTAGGCCGGATATCCGTTGCCTTGGCATTTTAAACTCTGGTTGATTTATGAGGACTATGGTTAACCTTTTCTCAGATCTCTGCAGGGTAAATCCAGACAGCTAGCTAGACTATCTGTCCAATCTGAGTTTTCTGTTGCACGACTGAAACAACTTTTAAACGTACACACGTTCCACCAAAACAAGTTCCTTCCGAGCCTATTTTGCAGCGGCACCGCGGCTTTTCTTTGGTGCTTAGCACCGCCCAAGACGATTGTGATTGGTTTAAAGAAATGCCAATAAACCAGAGCACGTTTTCCTCCCATCCAGGAATGCTATGTGGACCAACCAGACCCTCCTTCAGCACGCTTTGGAGGAGGGTCTGGCAAAGCGAGACTAGTCAATCCTTACTTTTTGAATAATACACTTTTATTTTTAGGATTAGGATTAATTATAAGGTAGAGTTGGTATTAATATTAGACACTGCCGCACTTACAGACTGCCTTCTTTCCAGAAGCATCTTCCTCCTCTCCACAACTTCTTCATGAGTGAGAGCAAACTCACCAAGTATCTGAAAATGTAAGTGGTTAAGGGGTGGATGCTTATTAAATTACATTATATAATGCAAAAAGCAGAATATAATTTAAAACAACTTAACCACTGATTTAAATGGGTTATGTTCCAGGTTAAATCGTTAATGTAAATGGATACCGCAGCCAGATGAGCAGCTCCTGGGTCTCCAATCTGATTGTTGGACAGTGAGAGAAAGAGCAAAGCACGATTCAACCGCAGGCCCTGGGAGACAAAACAGGATGAAGACAACACCTCAGTGGTCATGAGGGGGACATACAGGGGAAAATATGTAGTCAGTTCTGGGTTATACCTGTGCGATATGTGTAGCACCTACATCACCGATAGAATTGAATGCCAGGTTGAGTGACAAGAGGTTCTTGTTAGCAGATCTGGTTGTTGAGAGAGCCAAGCCAATTAGACGAGCGTCCTCGTCTCCTATCCGGTTATTTCGCAGGGACAAGTGAGTGAGGCTGGACCAGTGAAAAACACAACATGAATCAGGCATGTTGGTGCTTCTATTTGTGTTTGTGAATGCAAATGTTTATTTTGAACAGGTTCTGTACTACTATGTGAGATATGTAACTGCTTGGTGACTCACACGCTGTCTTCAGAGAGAAGAAGGTGGTAGCTCCGCTCTGGAAGAGGGTTCCCCTCCAATTTCACAGCTCTAACATAAAACAAAGAGGAGGGGAAGCATCAGTAACCTTCTCAGTGTTTGACTGATAATGTTCAACATACTGTGGTGTAATTATGTCTGCAGCTCTACAACATTTCCGTCTACAAAACAAAGTCTCACAGTGTGGCTGACAGCAGAATCCACTCACCTCAGGTTGGAGCACAGTGATATTGTGTTCATAAGGGAGATTACCATTCGATCTGTCAGTCCCGCCTGCCAAAACCTGCAACACAGAGGACAAGATCAAACAAACAAACAAACAAGAACAAAACAGTGACAGCTGTAACCCTGTAACAAGAGTGCATCAGCTCATTACTCACTGAAGGCTCTGTAGCTTGCTCAAGGAAAGAAGCATCTTCTGTAGCACTCTGGCAATCTGCTCATTTACCTTCCATCCTGTGTATATTTGAAACAGATTATGTTGTGTTTTCTCCAACATCCAGCAGAAATACTGAATGATACCAAATACAAGTGGGGAGGGGCATTGTTGGTTGCAGAATGCTCAGGAAGTCAATTGAGAATTTAAAAAGAGAAAAGAAAGTCAAACCAGAGACAAATATAGCTGTAAATGTTTCTCTATGGTGTTTTGTTCTTACCAGAAACCTTCAGGTTCTTGGCGCTGTGGGGGTCTTCATTCTCCAGCTCCACTTGGAGGCATGGCTTAGGTGCTTTAAGGTTTGACAGGATGCTCCCTGAAGGTACAATTGTGACGATTATAAGTGAGCTGAAGCTAAAAATGATAAATTAATAAATTAATTAAAATTAAAATAAATTATTGTACATTTAGACTTTCTATATAATGATCTATACATCATACATATCTATACAGCAAAGTATATTTCCAATGTGTCAATGTACAATTTTTTTTTAAATTACTCATTCAAGTGTCTGTTAAGAAAATCCAAAATTAGATCAGATTCAAGGTACAGTCAGCTAGAATGAATATGGAATAACATCAACGTTAATTCAACTAAAGTCTACTTCATCGGTCCGGCGATTGGCATGATACTTAAATAGCTAATTTGTATGACGTCATGTTGTGTTCTTTAACCCCCCAATGTAGCACAAGTAGACTTTATATTTTACAACTATTGTTTTTTTCTTCAGCTTGTTTATAGATCTTGACACTTCCGACCGCACTTGAAGGTTACACAAACACCTGGGCAGTTTAGTGCTTGTGTTGTATTTATTTTTTTAAACTTTCCTGTGGCAGTGGTAGAGGCAGTGAGGTTTACTGTTTACTGTACGGGACTCTTACACCAGCTCAAAACGGACTGACAAGCCTGATTGCCGGTTACATGATGTTTGGACCCAACTCTCTTCCTCTTTTTTGGTATTTCTGTGTGGCTGCTGGAGTCCTCTCTCTCAAGCCTATCCTCTCTGTGTATCCTCTATCTGTGTGTTCTCCTCATCTGTCTCCTCCATGTTTGATGAGGCTGGCCTATCTTGCATGTAAAGCACCAGGAAGGACATGATGCAGAAGTACTTCCACTTACTGTAACCAGCTGCTGCTCCACTTTTTGTGATTTTTTCTAGTCTCATCTGTTTGCGGAGCCTGTCCCTCAAATTACTCCACTTTCTTTTCACCTCAGCTTCTGTTAGGAAATAATATAAATTTAACATTAAGAACATCTCTCTCTCTCTCTCTCTCTCTTACCTGTCAAGAGCAAGACGTATTGTGGAGAATGCTTTTAGGGATCATGGCCTCCCAATGGCATTTTTCTACAGGCACGTGCTAGGGATCAAGCCAGAATATGCAGAGATAATTGTGAAGGCTACACTAGTACTTCACAATCTACTCTGCAAGGATCCATTCAAGAGGGAACTACTCCCAGATGGGCTTTCCAGGGTCTACACAACACAGGGACACATAACTCAATAAGGGTAGCCATGCAAGTGAAAGAGACCTTCACTAATATTCAAAATCTAATCAAAGGATCAAAACAGCTTCCACTCTGCTACCTTCCTCTCATTATAATGACTGGTGGCAGTGTGAAAGCCACTTGAGTATGTGAACTCAGCCAGACATCAGATGCAGTGAACAAACAATTCCTGCCATTTACAAATTACCACTGGAAAATATACAATATTTTATACAGGGTAAAACAAAATAGTAGTATGTATCAGACGTGATATATAACACAGGCGTGCTATATATCAGGAGCAGCTCTTGTTTACCTCTGCCCCCTCCTTCAGTTTCAGGGGTGGAGGAGGCTGGTTGCTTGGCACTGACAGTTGGGATATTCTTCATCTTTAGAAGAGAACAAAGCCCAGGGAAGTCAATCTTCACATTGCCTGAGCACTGATATTCATCTGTGGGACAGAGAGGGTTTAAAGCACTGAACATACAACTATCATCTGTTAAAAAAAATACAGTCTGATAAATTACTTACCAAAGGTCTGAGCAGGCAGTTTTTCATTTGGAGTCGGTCCTAAAAACAACAGAAAGACCAGAGTTTATACCCACTGAGCATTTCTCATTTTTATTAACCACTTGTGAGTTACCAAGTCATACTTGTTGTGAAATAGCTTGTGATTGATAGTAGTATACATGCTGGCCCTGGGTAACAGTAGGGTCCAGTCTGCTGTGGCAATGATGCAAGTAAAGCTATTGAATGTGTGAACGCTGCAGTTGTAAAGGCATTGAAACTGACTCAAAAGAAGAAGAAAAAAAATGTTTAATTGAAATTTAAAAAAACTATTCTTAAAACGTCTTTATAAAATGTACACATGATCTCATGACATCTCATGATGAATAGACACGTAATAACGTTATTAAGATGACTTTGTTTTCATTATTTAAAAACTAGTCTATTACTTATTGGAAAGTAACAAAGTATTGCACTGAAGTACCATTTTATGCCAATTTATCATTCTGCTTAGCCTAACTACTTTTCAAAGGGACATTTTGTACTTTTTACTCCATTTTAATACAACACAAAATAACAGGGATGCCCCTGTTTGACAGGGCCTGTTAAGTCTTTTGATGACTCCTGTTTTGTACATACTAGCTAAGTAGCTAAATTGTGATTGCTGGACTTTTACTTATTATGGAGTATTTTTATAGTGTGGTATTAACTACTCTTAATACATCTTTCACAAATGCTCATTGTAAAAGCTGTGTATTTAACTAAACCTGTCAAAAAATACATCTTATAATTTACAGATTAGATTTAAAAAGCTGTTTTACAAATGACAGCTAACGTTAGCTAGCATAACAGCCCCGTCAGTGAAGGGACTGTAACGTTAACGTTGACTCCCGACCTGCTGATGAAAGACTCATCTTACCTGCATTTTTCGAGGCCTCGTCCTCAGCAGGTGCCTTGTCTGCTTTCTCTTTTTGTCTCTTTCTAGACATTGTCGTGTCTTGATGTCGAAATATAGCTAGCTAGCTAGTTAAATCATCAGATAAATTAACGTCGCTGTGGGCGTTATTGGCGTTACTACGGTAACCAACTCTCAGTCCAACCTGTGGAATTCATCGCGAGACTTTTGACAAAGCACTTGCACATGGAAGTTACAAGCACTTGTTCCTTTCGCTCTTCTTGGCATTTTTGAAAATTATCGTTGGTAAAGATAGCTTGTTGTAAGTGGCCTTTATGTTAGTAGTATTATTTAAAAGATTAACAATAATGGTAGATAGATAGATATATACTTTATTCATCCCGAGGGAAATGGTAGCCTGTCATTTAACTCATCGATGTCTAACTCCCATAATATCGCGAGTTTCCAATTGACAGTTAGGTGCCAAAACAATGAAGAAGATTGCCTGTAAAACTGTTCCATTCAGTCCAGAAACTAACAGCTGAGGATGAGATGACTCACACTTTAAATTCATGTTGATTGTTGACTGTGGTCTGAATGATAATATGATCAATCAAGTTTGTCTATTGTTTGTATTATCTAAAAAGTTCCATTCCTGCATGTTTCACTCTGCAGAGCCCACTATCTTTGGTCAAACCGAAGTTTCGTGTCTTTAACATTTCAAAGAAGATACAGTATATACATGTCATAACTCTTATTTGACCTTACTTTTAGGATATGACTATAGTTTAGCATACTTTTCTCAGATTACTCTGAATTGCATCAGTAATAAACTGAACACAGACGTTGAAAATATAGCTCAAAGAAATGTGTGAACTACTTAAGGAATATTAAAAGCACAACAACATAAAGTGTATTCACAATAATGTAGTGCTTTTTATTAAAAAACAAAAACAAAGAAAAAAAACAAATATAAAACAAAAAGTAAAAACCAACAGCATTTTTCATGACTTAAGAATCATAATTACAAACTTTTAAGGAGTGGAAGAAGTTTTTTGACAAACTGTACACATCACAAAATGTCCGCCAGTCTGCCATTTACAATGCTTGCATCTTATTTTGTGATTGTCTAAAAATAACTAAACAAAACACACAAAACACACAAATACAAGTACAAGCATCATACAATGACTGTTATCACAAAACGGAACCATTTCCTATTTGAAAGACAAAACAAAAAACAATAACATGATATTGGGCTGACAGCTTTATTTTTGTTTCTGTCGCCATTTAAAAATATCATAACATTTTTATGTTGGTTTGTTTTTTTAGTGTTCAACACTTTGCAGCAAAAAACAAGGAGTACATTTCTCCTTTAAAAGTAATATTATTAACAATATTCAGTGACAAAGATGTCGTTGCTGAGTCACTGACTTGTCCCAATGCCTTCTGTGTCCATTTGACATTCTTCTCGCTCATGCAGTACATAGATGAATTTCATTTATAGGCAACGAAAACTCAGCTTAAGTTTTTATGTCGTCAGGACAGTTACAGTGAGATTTTCTGGACATTAAAAAAATTATTTTCCTCCGAGCTTAAGTGTCTTCATTATAGTAATACAAACGGAAGAAATTATAATATTATCATTACTATAATAATCATAATACATTTAGGGCTGAGTCCTGTACAGTACAATAATAAACAAAATCATTATTTTTTAAGATATTGCTTTTGGAGACACTCCTCAAGTGTGTATATTTACATAACTTGGCACTGTACAGCTTCCCGTTCCCCTTCTCTTCCTCCGTCAGTGTCTCATTCTCATCACTTCTCTGTCAGTTAACCACACTGGGACATTGCAGGCTGTCCCTTTTTAGCAGAGGCATTTAGGGGGGGAAAAAAGAAATCTCATCAAATATCACAATTTCTTTTTAAAACATTCTCCATGGCAACCAGGAACATAGTCTAAAGACAAAAAAAGATCTTAAGTCCCTTCCCCTCCCAATATACAGTATACACCGCCCCACCCGTCTCACAGAATATAAGAAAATATGACCATCACGATACATTTTATGTTTAAGTAAGTATTGTTCTCCATAGTTTTCTTAAAACTGTTAATTGCCATCGAGCCCTTAATTTTTTTTCAAATTTTTTTTTTTAAAAAGGTATATCTTCAAGAAATCTGGCAGAGTACAGACACACAACAAGTGTGTACGCACGCACACACTCGCACACAAGGCAGTCGGAGAGCACGGCTGTGTAAGGCGTTGAAGCCGGTGTCCCCCCGAAACGCCTGATTTAGTTAAGCTGGTGAATCATGTTACTTCAAAAAAGATGGCAAAGCTGACTGCCTCGCTAGAAAATTAAAGATTAAAATTAAAACCTCAACAAGACACTTTGACTGACGAAAGCGCACACTCAATCTTCCCTCCCCCTCCCCTTACTCTAAAAACACCCCCCCCCCTAAATGAGTTACTACAGTATAACAGGAAAAAGATAAAAGACTTTTTAACTCGCTTTTTTTCAGACTGCATCATCCAATACTGTGAGAGTGTTAGTGTGTTTTCGTTATAGATACATTACACAGAGGTTCACAATATCCATGGTACCAAAAGTGCAGTTCACCACCCTCATTCTCTCTTTCTCATGAGCAGCATCTGAGCACACTGCTCAACTTACATTTCTCCTATGCCATTCTCCCCCACGGTCCTCAGCGCTGATTTTCTCTCATCTGTTATATTATGTCATTGCATCTAGGTCCCACTAGGGGGAACAATTTTCCAGCATTCACATCCCCACTGACTGAAACCATCCCTCCATCCCTATTCAGTACCACTTGTTTCATTTCTGATGCTTGGTAGGGGAATTCATCTACCCATGCCTGTACTATTCAATGCATTTAAGTGCATGGGTTATTTCTCCTATGTTCATTTAAAAAAAAAAAAAAAAACAAGAAGCAAGAAGTCTGGGACAGCTCTCTCTTCATGCTCCTTGAGAATTTTTGAAAAGCTGAAATTGCCATGGAGTCAGCGCTTCCAAACCCCCTCCACCCTCTCAGAGTAGAGATGACAGTCTTGGAAGAGGTAAACCCGGAAGAGGCCCCCAGGGATACATTGTGGTCCTTAATGGTCGGACAACCAACAATGCTGCATTTCCCTTCTTGCTGTCTCTCCATGTTCTGCCCCTTGCTCACAAAAGTGAAAGGCCATGTGCTTGACAGGCAAGTAGCAACGTTATTTTCTGCCCACGAAATCACCAAATCCGAGTGTCCGTCGCCGTAGCCGCCGCCCTGCACCCTCCTCCAGGAGATAAGTGACATCTATGGCTGAAGAACACAAAGAGAGAGGGGAGGGTGTGAGCTCATAGACCATGACATACAGGGTATTATATCAAAGGAACAGCAAAGGTAAAGGCAATGTGTCTCTTCTGTTACTGATGCATCAAGCTTCCAAGTGCTCAAACAGTCTGACAGAGTTTGCGTCCAAAAGCGTTTGCAACTCTCTGAAACCACCTATTACACTATCAGAAAGGTGTGTTCAGGTGTCAGCAAATTCTATCTATCCTTTGCAAGAGTCATTCCAAGTTTTGGTATCCTCCTTAATTGTTGTTCTTTCTTGTATTCCATAAATAAAAAGTCAAACTGATTGGTTTCTTTTTCATGCTTTATCATAGCTCATGACTGTTGCACGTCCCCGACCGGGACTCCCGGTGTCTTCGAGTGAAATACAGCCAAACTTCAGACCGTTTAGCTTTAAGATTTTTAACCGTGTTTAAGCAAGCTATTAGCGGCAAGTTAACGTTACCTGCTGCCAAGTGTAGAGCGAACTAGCGTCACAAGCAGTGATGCATGAAGTGGTATTGGATGCGGTATCGGAATAGTTTAATGAGTACGAGTACATGAGCACAGTATCAGACCCAATACTGGTATTGTATCTGTGCATCCCTAATGACTTTAACAAAAATATGACTAAAAGCTAAATCTGAGCAGCAGATTTTGCTTCCTCTTTATCCCCCACTCCATCTAACGGAGAGTTTTTTGCCCCAACTTTGAACTTCACCATTCGGAAATAGTGTAAGAAATGTGTTATCCAAAATGTTTAAATGATGCAAGTAATCAGAAACTTTAACCCTAATTTATCTGTTGACCTACCCCCCTGCTTTGTTCCCGGTCCCTCACCATTCTTGTTGGGAGTTCTGTGCAGCAGATCCAGCAGAATTTTGTTGAGGCGTTCCCTCTGGGCCTCCCTCCTGCCCAGCACAGGGTGGTGCAGCGGTGAAGAGGCAGAGGACGACGGGAGTTCGAGCATCTCTCCTATCCTCTCTGCGGAACTGTCCTCCAGCTCCTTGCGCTCCTCAGACTCCTGCCCTTCCTCTTCCTCCTCGTCTTCATCCTCGTCTCCCTCCTCTTCTCGTTCCGCTCTTCTGACCTTGGCTGAAAGAAGTTCAGGATCGTCCGGATTCATGTCCATGTCGTCCTCCTCTCCTCTCCCGTCTTCAGCCTCAGGTGGGAAGTCATCGCCCCGGTCGCAGGAGGAGACGTCGTCCTCGCAGCCTCCAGCTCCTTTGGGTCGTTCGCTCTTCCAGGCAGAACGGCCCCCGTTCCTCTTGTAGTTGTCAGGAACATAGTGAGGCTGCAAAAATTTCACAATCAGACCCGGGTCAAACAGCGTTTGCAAATACTAATCACGGTTTGATCTAGCGGACTCAGGTGGTTAGGGTTTGCAAATGGACAATAAAATTTGTGCAACACAGTTTAGAAATAACTAAAGGAGTTCTGCAAACTATGTGGTAAGCAGGTGCGGTTTCTCTCATTTTATGCTGGTTAGGCCCATGATCACATGTGTGATTGTGCTGCACAAACACTGAGCACAACAAGGTGCCAAGGCAAAATGTGCCCTGGGCTGTTATATTACCTCCACTCTTAAAATATCTTTTGGTGTCTATAAATTAGTAATAGATCCCAGTACAACAGCCCCACCCTGTCACAACCTCCATCACTCTCACCGAGAAGTCTCTTTTGGGTGCGAGCCGCTTGGGGAAGTGGTTGAAGGCATATGGCTTGGTGCAGACTGGGTAGCGGTTACGATGGATCTTGTAGAACAGGTGAGCCGACTTGTCCAAGCGGTAATCACAGATGTACACATCCTGCTCTTTTACACTCTTCGGTCGTCCTGAGGGAATGAACACACTTTAGATGAGCCAGGAACTGCTGTAATTTATGTCATTATAAAATATTTGTTCAGGTATATTTTTGTTAAAGCCTGTCTGAGGTCAGAGCTAAGCCATAATGGGATTGTTAACCTCCATTTATGAGCACCGTGCTGCTTCATATTTACACACACACCTGAGACAAGCACATCGCATTTTTTACAGTTCACTGAATATCACTCAAGCAACGAGGTAACCTCAGAAGTAGTTGTTGAAAGAATTACTAATTCAATTTGAAAAAAAACTCCATTCAAACCAGCGTATGATTTTGCATGAGTGTGTTCCCCCTCACCCTTGCAGTAAGTGTAGAGATCAAGGACGCAGCAGGTTGCCACCACTGCTTCCAGGGGGATGATCTCGTAGAGCGGCATGCGGAACAACTCATTCTGGTAGAACCGCCGTGATGGAGAATGATGCGTCTCATGAGGACGGAAGTAGTGGTGGCCAAAGGCAAACCTCTCACCCCTTTAGAGTTTGAGTGGATACAGAAAAGGCCAGCACATTAGCACTATAATATTCAAGAAACATGTAACCATTCTCACTTGCAGGTATCTACAGTGTTCAAAATACTACATCTGATTAACTTACTTTTCATTCTTCCAGAGTTTCTCAATTCGGAAGATGTCGAGTTTGTCTCGGTTGACGTGAGACAAGAGACGGTAAGACTGTCTGACAGGCTGGCCCTCAGGCGTGCGTCTGCTGTCTCTCATCAGATACACACAGTCACCTGCACACAAGACAGACACTGACATTTGACATCTGACTGTCTGATATGCTGAAATTTAACAAGAAATTGACTCCTTGATACAAAAGTTAGCTGAAAGGTTGAGTATCACATCTCTGTTCAGTAACTTATTTTTTTTTTCGAATTTCTGAGAGGATCTAATTTTGGCAGGTCAATGGTGATGTTAGGTTGCCCCGATGTACACTTGTACATCACAGCAACAAAATGAGAAGTTAAACCACTGGAGATAAGCAAAAACTAAATTTTTAAGGGGCTCTAAAAGTACAAGAGACTGGACCTTTCCAAGCATTCGTGAGCTCATGACTGCTGAATTATATACCTTGATGTAGCAGCAGTTCATCTCGAAGGAGGCAGATGTAGTAAACAGAGCCAGCCTGGGCGTAGCTAGGCTGTGGTATCATGGGAACTTCCTGTAACAACAATAACATATATGGGTGAGATCAGATGGAAGAGGTTGGTGATACTTGAGGCCCAGACAGGAACTAAGATTCAGCATTCATGGCTGTTTCAAGGGGATAGACGTACGTTGTCTACAGGCCGAGGGTCACATTGCTCGCACAGGTAGTGCTCCACCTCGGTCTCCAGCCGCATGCAGTCAAAGTGCTGCCACACCTGGAGTGACAAAAACAATTGTTGAATCACATGAAAGCAAAAAATGGATAGTTGAATCAATTACTCTCCAGCTGGTTTCGACAGTGGCTCGCTCTTAAAAAAAACAGTGATGTTTTGAGTCTGTATTACGAAGAAAGACAAACACATTTGTAACAATCTCCTTGATTCCCAACTGTGGTAGTTTGTATTTGTAATTTATTTTCTAAAAATAACAGAAAATATACACAGGAGGACTGAATGCACACTCCTTAGAAG
Organism: Sander lucioperca; assembly: GCF_008315115.2. NCBI lineage: Eukaryota > Metazoa > Chordata > Actinopteri > Perciformes > Percidae > Sander > Sander lucioperca. The sequence continues at coordinate 13,435,854 of NC_050188.1, read as the reverse complement.
GAGTAGGACTAAAAGTAGTTAGGTGAAGTCTCAAGACAACGCACTCACTAGAACAGGTGTAACCGATCAGCCAGTGAGACTAAAAGAAATTATGGAAAATCCATCTTTCTTTCTATGCTAATATAAATATAGATTGTTTTACCCACTTCATTCAATTATACGTTTGACACTTTGCTTCTTACCATGCACTTTTCACACTGGATCATCAGGCCTTCGTCCTTGTACATTCCACAGATGCAACGGATGACGTCGTCGTCCTTGTCGTGGGACCCCGGTCCTCCTCCCTGATGGTGGCCATTGTCACGCTCCAGCGAATCCGAGCTGTCGGCCTCGCTGGCAGTCTCGCCCACGATCTCATCAATCTGGACAGCAGCTTCATGACGAGCGCTGTAGTAGGCTTTCCGCAGCCGACACACGTCTCTGCCGACCGATGACTTTCTCCCGTAATATTTCTGGTGGGAGAACAACACAGTTGTAAATTAAGCTTTATTTATTTATTTTTGGCAAAAACAATAAATTTACAGGAAGTCATCTTTGTGAATCTGTGTGTTCTGACGTTCGGCACAAGGACAACTCCTCCTTACAAACAGCATAAAGAGATGACATAAATCATTTATAAAGGCAGAAGAATCCACATTTGATCCCAGCATTATACCCTCATCACTCACGTCTCTCAGAGAGCTGACCTACGGGCAGGTCTACGGGCAATTTACTGCAGAACAACGGTCAATGACACAAAAAAACATTCAAAACTTTCAGCTGCCAAAATTTTACAGACAACACTACACTCAACAGCTCTCAATGTAATAATAGACCGCATTCCCCTCACACTTTTTTCAGTCTGGCAAACAGGGTCTTGGGACCAAAGGGTGAATCTAATTTAGACGTCTACTTCAGACTTCTCTGACTGGAAGAGTAAGCTCCTCTGAGAGGTTTCAAGTGGCACTTGTTTAAACTGCTAAGCTATACAGATGTTAATCAAATGGGCCTGCAATGTGTACGCAGAGGATCAGCAGTCATGCAGTTATATCCCATTTGGGAGGTGTTTGTGTGCGAGACAGAAAGAAAGAAATTAACTTAGTGAGTAGGAGGAAGAATGTGTTAGAGCTGCACAGTAACAGCTTGAATGATCATTTTGATGAGGCTTTTTGATATTGATCGGGCTCTAAGAGAGACTCACAAGTGTTGCTGTGATACGTTTTTTTACAGTAAATGATGAAGACCGGATGCTGCTGCAGTCTTTATGCAATTGCCATAATGTATTGTTGAAATACATCTGATAGGTAGAGAAGATCTAAACATCGATTAAGCATTTAGTTTTATGATAATTTCCAAATGATGACTCTCTTGGCAGTGGGTTTATCCTTCAGCCTTCAGCACCATCTAATAGGGCATTTCCACTGTAGGAACATTCTCAGGGGACCAAGATCCTTTTGAAGAACTCAGAATCTAAACCTGAACTTTGACCAGAGGAACCAAAGACTAAATGTAGTTTCTGTAAGATAGATCCAAGTGTAAACAAGTCCTTTTTTAGAGTACTCTTTGGTGGTTCCGGAACCATCAAAGCAGGAAGCACTGTGTGTATTTCAGTTTTGTTGACTATTGAAGTTCATCCTTTCAAATACTTAGTTCTTCTCCCAGCAATTGTGTTGCTTAACTGACAGAACTGTGACATTATTTATGCAAACAGACACAAATAGTAGGGGACCATAAATTTAAGGAACTGTTGGGACACCTGCTTACCTCAGCATTGCGGAACACTTTGAGCATGTCTGTGTCGAACGCTTCAACGGTCTTGTAGTGGCCGGTGAGGATTTGCTTCTCGATGGTGCTCAGGTCCAGAGGGTCAGACACCTTCTCATAGTACTGGCTGTTCCTGAAGGCACAACAAATCCAGCAGGATTAGTCTCTGCAAATCTGGTTTGAAAACATTCAAAACTTGTTAAGTCTGAGCATGAGCATCCCCAAAAACAACAATATTTAAAAACATTTGGTGCTTACAAATCCTTGAGTCTATAGAGATTTTAAGGACGGCCCAGTGGCGGCCGACTATGACAGTGTAAGTACCATGTAGACAAAGAAAAATTATGAGCTGCTATTGTTTTGACACAAAGTGATTACTATCAATACTGGAAAAAGAATCAAAGCCCAGGCTGTCACGGCTGAAATGTGTGGCACAAGATAAAACTGTTACACTATTTGGGTGCTGCACACTGATAGACCAGATAACACTGCTGTCTGGAAAACAGTCAAACATTATGAATAAACCAGACCAAATGCAGGTCGGCATCTTTACACTCTTCTTACCTCTTTCTGGATGGGAGGTTCACCAGCGGAGCAGCAAGTGTCTGGCCAGCTGAATCTGAGGGAAGACAGAAGAATAACATTCCTGTCATCATTTTTCAATCATAGCGCCTTTTCATTCAGTGAATATTAAATATTAGAGGCGCTGACTGATGTGTTTTAGAGGCCTGATCAGACCTCAGATCAGGCTAGAGGTCATACTAATGAGAATATTTAATAGAATAGTAAAATAGAAGGTTACAAATTCTACTGGTGCCTACACACACACCAGTGTGGGCACATACTGTGTATACATATATATATATATATATATATATATATATATATATATATATATATATATAGAGAGAGAGACACTAACCCTTATAGCTGGTGATCATGTCACAAATCTCCTTGAAGATGTGTGCAAGGCGAGCAGTGCGTGTGACTTCTGTGTTTTCCTCAGCGGCGGCGAGTCTCCGTGTACGTACCGACCGCGACGTCTGCAGGGCCGAAAACTGCGTCAGGAACACGTCTAGAAACAGGGCAGGAGTATTCAGATAATGTATGTTTCAGTTACATGCTCAGCAAGTTGTTGCTACATTAGAAAAAGTGCATATACCTCTTTCACACAACTGACCAGGGTTGGGCCAGGGTTGTCTGAGCAGTGTTCCAACCTTCTTTTGGAAATTCAAACCAAGACAGTAAACCAAAGACAGTTTCTGTTGCACGACTAAATAAACTTTGGAACATACACATTCCACCAAAACAAGTTCCTTCCCAAGGCTATTTTGCAGCGGCACCGGGGCTCCGTGCGGCACTTATGATTGGTTTAAAGCCACCATTGAATTAAAATAAAACTTTCCTCTTATTTGTGAAATAAGCATGTGACCCATTTCAACTCAACTACTCAAAGAATCGGAATCAAGAATCGATAAGAACCAGAATCTAAAGGAAGAATCGGAATTGGAATCAAAATTGTTGAAATTCAAACGATGCCCAACCCTAATAACGATTGTGAAGAAAGAAATGAAAAGCAAATAAACCAGAGCACGTTTTTCTCCCATCCCAGAATGCTGTGTGGACCAACCAGACCCTGCTCCGCAGCACTGTGGAGGAAGGTCTGGCAAAGCGAGACTAACCTGGGTTTAACCCTGATTGAGCCATTGGTGTGAAAGGGGTATTAGCTAGCACGTTTATCCTGACACAATTCAGCTAAAACAGAACTTATTCTTAAATTTATATCACGATCTCTTCACACCTTTAAGTCTGTACACTCACCTGACTTAATGTTGCCGTCGTCACGGATCACTCCCCCCCAGCGCGTATACAAGGACAGGCTGCTGGCGTCCCTCTCTCTCTCACCCTCTCTCTTCAGCAGCTCCTGTTTCTCCCTCATCTTCTCCCAGTTCCTCAGGAGAAACACTCGATGCTTCAGCACAAAGTTCCTGATAATTGAGGGAGAGAGGACAGGAGTGTGAAGATGGCGTGTGTCTGTGAGTGCTAACATCTATGCCTCACACTTGACAAAAAATGATGTGTTTGTTATAATAATATAATCGGTATTACAATCAGTGTAATTTGAGAGAGAGTTCTGTTTCCCTCATGTATTGCTCATGTGTCAGTTTGTGTGTGTTTACCTCTCTCTGTTGGACATGGGCTTCATGAGATGAGGGTAAAACTTGTTGCTGTCACTTGACTCTTCCTCCTGAAGATAAAGAAAGTTGTATTAAAGCACCAATCTTATTGGAAATCTACCCTTAGCTAATGAGGTTACGTATAACTCTTGTTCTCATTTCCAAGTTCAATCAGAATTTGAAACCACGATGTATCATGCTAAAATAAATATATTCAAAATATACTATGATATACTGTACATGTTAGGTCATACCATTCAGCCTTAAATCAAAAGTACAGTATACCCTTTAAGGTATTCTGAGTTACTTTTTTAGACACCTTGTGGCCCACTAAGAGTACCTCTGAGACACAGACACATTCATGCCCTACATAGACAATGCACCTGATATTTAACAAGACACTGCTACACTTATATCAACCAGGCAATAGCTTTAGCTATATATTAATAGGATACAGTTAAAGGTTATAGTAAAATGATTAGGGATGTCCCAATCAGGTTTTTTTGCCCTCGAGTCCGAGTCATTTGATTTTGAGTATCTACCGATACCGAGTCCTGACCTGATACTTCTATAATATATAAAAAAAAGAATAAAGAAGAGCGAAAAAACAGAACCAGGATGTTCCTTATTTTTTATTTAATTCACCTTATTTTAACATTCAAAAACTATGTTAACAAACAGAGCACTTCTGTTACATATCTCACAGTTTGCTATGGCAATGTTGTTGTCATCAACTTTATTATACCTCCAGACCGCAGACATACTCGCACTTTCCACTTCAAGCTGTTCTACTTTGCCGGCATTTAACCAATAGCGTCTCTGCAACAAAGTGATGTCATGCCGCATGCGTTGCTGTTTCTGTGTGGAGTCAAAAGGGTCTAACTCTGTGCCACCGCATAACTATAGATGTGTTAAAAAATAATGAGAATATATATACATATATATCCGAGTCCTGATCGGGAGGTAACGTCCGATTCCGATCGAGTCTGAAACCACGTGATCGGGCCCGATTTCCGATCACATGATCGGATCTGGACATCCCTAAAAATGATTGCTTTTCTCTAGCAAAAATAGTATCTGATCTTAAGTACTAGTGATCCGATACCATCGATCTATTTTTATGTACATTGATCACTTACTCGTTTCTTGAGCTGGTGTTTGGACTTCCTCTTCTCCTTGAGCCGACCCAGCCGCCGCGTCCCACCTGTCTTCCCAGGCAGGCCGTTTATACGCTGGCTCTTCCCTCCGATGATGCCCCGGCAGCTCTCCGAGCCACACTTACACACTTGCTGTAGAGTAGAGAAAAAAGTGAGTTGTAACAGGTGAGAAAAGGATTGTGCCAAGATAAAAGCAGCTGCGATGACGCTGCTCTGAACATGAAATGTGTGAAAGTATTATTCCATGAGGAGGTCAAACATGGTCGCTGGTGCTTCACCTGCTCTTCTGTATTGAAGGAATGGAAGTTGTAGTCATAGGTGAGCTCAGTGCCGCTGGTGATGTCCTTAAGAGCAAAGAGACCTATTCTGTACACCCCATTTACCGACCTAAGAGAGGAGTCACAGGGAGGTTGCGTGAGAGGATGCAGCATTCACATTATGAATTTTATCATTAATTATGAAGCATGAGAAAGTTTGTTAAATAAACAACATTAAAATGAACTACTGTAAATTTGCCATATTGAAGTTAAAGGACAGGAAAGTTAAAGAATATTAAGAAAGTTAGAAAAATAATTAAGTGCACATAGCCTCTGAAGTGTTTTGATCTGTCAGGAGGTTTCTAGAGGTCTATGTTAAAGCAACACTATAGAACTTTTCCCGCTTCGGTCTCCCTACAGGTTGGAAGCGGAATTGTCCATTACATTATATTGTCCAGTTTATTCGAACTACAGATCCGCTACCCGATCTGTCAAACTTGCATAATGTAATGTAATGGACAATTCTGCTTCCAACCTGTAGGGGGACCAAAGCGGGAAAAGTTCTCTAGTGTTGCTTTAAGAGTAGTATTTTACTGATGACATCATATCAGGGTAAATGTATTAATAGGGAAACAAAATTAACTTACTTCAAACACGTTATTATGCAACAGGCACAATAGATTAAAATGTTTTATAAATTCACCTCTGAACAAAAAATCATATCATTTTCATGTCAAACTTTACCGTCTAAGGAGAAAGAAGCAACATCCGAAACAAGATGGAGAGCATTATGTAAGAGGGGTGTGAGTAAAATATATATTCCCGCTGTTTGACGTGAAGTTTCTGTCATGACTTTAAGTAATGTTAAACTAGCCCTGTTAGAACTGGCCCGGTTTTCATTTGCTCAATTTGGCAAACGCTCAACACGTTGTCCTCCCTATTTCCCCTTCTCCAAACGAAAGCAGTGCTCCAGCTTTTCACCATTCTTCTAAGAATAAAGCACACTATTCTGTTTGCCAGGCACTTGATAATTTATTCCTTCTATAGGGGTAAAAAGCTGGTTCAGCGCATTGTCTTCAGGCACTACAGCTGTATCTAAGGCCTGGCTCCATGTAATCTCTCTTCTGTGACAAGATAGATGACTCGTCAGGCTTTGTGCTGAAAATCCTCCATCCTTGTGGAGTCTTTTATTTCAGCCCAGCCACTCTACATTACACACACAAGCAGCCACACACATACACCGACCAGCGTCCTAGATTATAAGCTTGTCTATGCTGGAGGGCAGAGCGTAGTTTGATAGTGGACTCTCTGGACGTCATTAGCTGTCCACAATCAAACCTTCTAAACTGTGCTGAACACATGTTGCAGATTTACCATATAAAGGCAAACCACGTCTTAAAGAAAAATCTAAGTAGGTCTCACTTATAAAAGTCTGGCACAGGGAGGCCTGCTCAGCCAGGTCTCCAATTGCAGTGGCTTCAGCCATGATGTGAGAACAATCCCTCAGGAAACCAGTGAATTGTTTTGGCCTGGTGCAAGGCCTTTAAGACATTTAGGTCTTTGAACACTGGCAAAGACTGACTGAGGTGATATCATCAGATTACCACCAGAAAACCACATTAATAAGGTTTGGGTTTCAAGGCAGAGCTTTCTCATTTACAATGAAGTGCACCTGCTACACGTGTCCCTTTTAGAGCTTGTGTAAGATATCCAAACAAGGGCAACCTAATATTAGCTAACATACACTGTGGCTACTTATCTGTATCTTAGGTTAAAGTGTTTTAACTGTATATCTGTAATAAATCAACATAACTTAAACAACCCCCCCTATTATCTTTTAACATAAGTGAGGAAATCAAGAATAAAATAACTGTGGCAGCATTTGTGTGGCTTGGCTGGCATTGTCTCTATTTGGATCATACCTAGGGCTGAACGATTAATTGCATTTTCGATAATATCGCGATATGTTAAAACGCGATTTCCTAATCGCAAAGGCTGCGATTTGGTCACGACTCGCGAGAGCAATCAGTCTGCACTCTGTAGAGAAAGCATCGACTAGCATGCTAACGCTACGTCATACGAGCTGATTTCTGTCATTCAAACAACTCTGAGTTGTAGTTTAAAACTTTTACAGCCATTTTAATAAAATGAAGGGTTTTATTCGGGCTTGAGTCTATACATGCAGTTAATGGATACAGGCACACAGAACTCAAGGCTCGGTTGGCAACGATTAGCTCTGATTAGCGGTTAGCTCTGATTAGCGGTTAGCTCCGTTATAAAGATATGAGTGGAGGAGCTGCCACTGAGAGGGGTAACAATCAGACTGATAAATGACATTCGGGGAGCTTTCACAGCAGCGTGGCCGCGGGGTTTCAACAGTTTTATTAGTACAGTTAATCCCACGGCAAGAACACCAGCAACTAGCTAACGCAACGATAGCCTCTCTGAGCAAGTGCACACGGCAGCACGCAACTTCACGAGGGGGGGGGGCTGGAGGCAGCTCTCCTCTATATTTTTACTTATTTAACTGTCTAGTGTGTAATTGTGTGTTCATCATTATTATATTATTCTTTGTTGAATAATACAGAAGACAAAGAGCTTAAAAAAATAATCGAATATCGAATCGTAATCGCAATATTTGGGAAAAAAATCGCAATTAGATTATTTTCAAAAATCATTCAGCCCTAATCATACCTTACCAAAATTATTATTTCTATGCTGAAGATCTTTTTCTTATTTCTGGTACTTTCACTATACTCTGTTTGCCTCATACAGAGTGAGTAAGAAATTACCCAGCTCACCCAAATCATTAGCACACAAACAGATAGCAATTAACTGAAACTATTAAGGTAATAGGCTGGTATTTTCCAGTTCGTTAACCATAATGGACGGAAGCATTTAGAAAACAAAATACTGAATTATCAAGCTGGGACATTTTCCAATCAGCTTCTCCCACTCTCATCTTACAACGACCCAGCAATATTCTCAGCTTCACTTGTTTAACACTGCTTCTTTAATAATACTGTTGATGTACCGGACAGTCCTTAAAGGTTCCCTGTGGAGTTTTAGACCTCTAGTAGAGCCACAGAGCTGTTTTTCGATGAGTAGGTTTGCATTTTGTTTGTGTCGTGCACTAACACAAGGACACACATGCATGTGCACAAATGCAAGTGACGCCATACAATCATACCAATGGTGTCACACTATTTCACTGATCTACAGGGGGCGTTAGCCCCACTATATGCTGAAATGTGCCAACAAAGATAGAGAAGAAGAAGCCAACTGCAAGCCAATAAATGGATGTAAACAATGCTGGATTTAAACAATGCTGGATTTAAGCTAGTTAAAGTCTCTCATTTGAGAAACAAATCAGAAACCAGAAGTGAAAAATTTATATTTTTTAGTTTCAAACTAATGCAGTTTATGTCAGGCTCAATTATCCGTCCTTAACAACTTGTGGCAATTGCTCATGCTTGTGCCTGAAAAGGCTTAGCCAAATCTGTGGTTTGGTGAGAACCCAAAAGCACCACAAGGACATCAGGAGGGAACTGGTTTAAAGCTGCCATGACACCCACCACTTCTGCATCTCACAGTTGGGTTCACAGCTGTGGTTTATGAAGCGTGCCTCATTGCCCATTCTGTAGCTGTCGATCACCATGCCGCTATCCAGGTTCAGACAGTAGTGGCCACTGTGGGAGAAGTACTGCTCCATCATACGGCTCCTGAAATATGGTAGGAGAGACGTAGTGGAACATAAAAAAAAAAAAAAAGGTTTTAATTAATTTCCATATCAAGATAAATTAAGTTGTGAACTGAGGAAGTGAAACAGGCATAGACAGATGCAGAATATTCTAAATCTTCTGACATCCAGATATTTTTGGGGCAAGTCTGCCACCCAACAAAGATATCTTGCATTATAGGTGAACTGACTGTCTCACCTAAACTCGTGTTCGCTAACCACCTCTCCCAGGTACTCGATGATAAACTGTCCAGAGCGAAGAGTCTCCTTGGTGCGGATGCCCCAGCCCTTGCCCTCAGCACGGAATCGCTCCAGACACTGGACCCAGTCATGTCTCTGGATGTGCTGGTTGTCACACTGATCACCAGATGGACAGGTGCTGGGAGAGCACTCAGCAAAACTCATCCTGCAGAAATATCCAATGATTTTTTTTAAAGGAGGTTGAAGCTGACTCTTGACACAATATTTACTCTCTTTTCACTTTTGTTTCATTACAAAACAAACTTTACAACAACCTGCCTAAACAAGCATGACTAAACCTGAGTACTGATTTTTGTAATGTAATCAAGGGGAAACCTGTTAAAAGCCGCCACTATATGCTGTGATTTCTCTTTACCTATTCAGACAATCATCCATGCAGCCTTTTTCAGTAGAGTCCTCACGCGGTCTACAGCTGCATGTAGTTGTTTCATAACCAGAAAGAGGCTTCACATCCACATAGACATCTGTGACACAAATAGGGGATTACCGTTTTACATTTACAGTTATTGACACTCTCATAAAGTGTGACCAGCAGTGGCAGCATCGAGCATTATTAAATCCTGTTTTGCAAACAACGCATATAATTGATAACAAGGATAACAACAGTTTGAGCAACCAATGTGGTAAAACAAAGAAATGCAAGCACATACATTGATCAGGCTACAAATTATATTCTGGCTAAATCGCTGGAACAAAGCCAGATACTCACTTGATCTGATCTTTTTATAAAGGGGGACATCCGGCCTCTTGTAAAGCTGAAACACAAAAACCGAATGGTAAAACCAAAGGGGTTTAAAGACAAATACTTATGTGGACCTTCACTGGGGCTGTACATTTTGAAATTACATGTCAGTAACTCACTGTGAGCATGGGAAAACCCTAAAAACATTTAGTGCTCAACATGATTGATCACCTGATCGTGTTTCCACAGCCATAAGATGTCGTAAGGCAACTGGAAATCAATGCGCTTCTGTCTCAGGTACTTTCCTGAAAAAACAACGTGGGGGAAATTTGGAAGGAGACAATAAAATTGAAACGTAAGTTAAAAAGTAAGCAATTTTTGACGATCTACATAAATCACATTGATATTCACAACCTGTATGGAAATGAGACGTCTGACGTCCTTGATGAAACTTTTTGTGTTTTTCATCATAGCTGAAAATGTTGGCATGTGGTTACTAAAAGGGTCCTGTTCCTAGAAACAGGTTTACTGAGTTGGTTTACTGGATAGCTTTGATGAGTAACCCCAGAAGCCCTGGGGGACTGAAGTAGAAAGAGCGGTTGGCTTTTAGTCAGCAAAACTGACTAATCCAACTTCATGAGACAGACAATAATGATGTCAATAACCCTTTAAGAGCACCAGAAAACATAAATAACTCAAATAAGATTTGTTGAGTGTTTTAAAAGACTGGTCGTTACTTTGGTTGTAATTACATGTTTAAATCCTGTGTTGTAAAAATAGGAAGTGCGGTGCAAAAAGTGATCCTATTTGAGACTCACCAACATGTATAGGAGCTGGAAACAATCCATACTCATGTTCCCCAGGTATGTATTCAAGCTTCTCTTTCTTTAGCTGCAGAAGCTGACTGCGCGGGCTGCAAGGTGTGGTAAAGAAATGGTAAAATGTAAAGTTTTTACTCCAGAAAAACTGTATATGGTGCATTGACATCTAAAATAAAAATCAATTTCAGAAGAAGATTTAGTTTAGGATTTCTCTAGAACTCACTCTTCGGTCTTGTACACATCAGAGTAAAGTCCCGCCTTCTGAAACTTCTTCTTTGGAGGTCTGGCTGCTCTCTTCTCCCGTTGGCTGGTTATGGGCATGGGCGGAGCTTGTTCCCTGGAGACGGTGCCTGGGCGTTCCGGGGAGCAGTGGCCATCTGGCTTGCTTTCCAATGAGCTAAAAATAGAACCATGACTTGGTTTCTAGTGACTACTGGATTTAATAATGTTCCTTTAAACACCAGCATTGAATCCTAACATTAATTCTCAGTGTAAATCTGTGTCAGTGTCCCACAGCTCAGACTTTTAAGTATAAAGGTTAATTTGCTTACCCACGAAAGTGCTGGAGCTCGTCCTGGGTAAGCCAGCTACTTCCTGTCCCAGCTCTGGACCTTGCTACCAGGTTGCCCAGGTTCTCCTCTCTATCCGGCAATCGCTCCTCAGTCTCTTCTACCTCCCCGTCCTCTTCTTCCTCCTCTTCTTCTTCCTCATCCTCATCTCCGTCCCAGTGCTTCTTCTTCTGACTTTTTCTACGCTGGCCCTGGACTACCGACTCAATAGCATCTGTTACAGTGTCCCCCTCCCACCCTCGGCCCCCTGCTGGCCGTTCTGCCCCTCTGTCCCTGTGCCGGGTCTGGTTCAACTCAACGACTGGTGGTGGGGATGGCGGCGGGGAGGGTAACGGGTGTTTCCTGGGACGTCCGGGGCCCCTCTTCTTCACCACGTTGTTTCCTGTGCGAGCCTGTCTCTGTAGCTTCTTGGCACGCAGGATTTTGTTGACATGGTGCAGGCTGTGTTTGGATGGCTGAGCCCGATGGGAGTGGTGGGGCAGGGAGGCATCCAGGCAACTGTCCTGAGAGGGGGAGAGGCAGGAGGAGGAAGCAGAGCCATGGGAGTGAAACAGTGAAGGTTGGTGATGGTGCTGCTGCCGGTGGTGCATGGATCCTTCATGCCCTTCAGGGGTCAAGAGGGCTACACCTCTTGCCTGGATACCTGATGAACCTAGTCAAAGAAGAGAAGAAAATGAATACTGCATATTTAGGTAAAAGTGTTCACCAGTACATGGAGTAGTTTATTCACCATCTCTCAGCAGCTCGTCATTTTCTCTGACTCTCCTCTTGACCCTTTACATCCCTTTCCATTGTCACATCTTTGTTCAAATTTCTTCTTTCCTCATTTGAATTAATCTTAAACTGATATTTCACCCTTTCCCACACTTTCCACTTCCTACTTCCCATCCTTTGACATCAAAAGAATTTGCTTCAGTTTTCACACATCTTCCTCTTTCCTCTTTTTTCCTCATTAACATTATTCTCCTGTCCTTCATCATCCTGACTTCCTTACCCTCTCCCTTCTTCCTCCCCTTGCCTGACCTTTGAAAACCCTTCCCTCTATACTTCTACATCTTTTAATTAATCTCACACTCACCCTAGTCTTCTAAGAACTATGAGCACCTATTCCTTCACAACTTAAAGCGTATGACTCCACTCTATTTATTCCCCCTAAAATCTTTATACTTCAATTGCCCCTCTTTCAGTGAACGAAGAAAGACGTTTTATCCCTGTCACTTTTTTTTTGGCACTAATTAAGAAAGCTTCCATTCAAATGTTTCAATTTGAATGGAATTAGATTTTGAACAGAAATGCCACAAAAGAATACTAAATATTGCGTATTTCTAAGGTGGAAAAGTTGCAAAAAAGCAACTGAAACAGATAATACATATTTAGATTAATACATCTATACTATACTTGTTATATAACTGGTATACATCTATCAACACCATCATTATGTGTCATACATGACTCCAGGTTCAGTGAAAGAGGGTTGTCCCATGTTCATCGACCCACAAAGACTAGCCTAGTCACAGTGAGATCAGAGAGCCCACACATGTGAACTAAGTCACCAGGTAAGACAGACCAATTAACAAGCTTATCAGAGAGAACAGTTTTAACTATTGCATTACCACTGCCCCATCCCCCAGTGTTATGTGAACAGCTTAGCATATGGTCATGATAGGCTATCATGCATGGTTTAAATATGGCTTACTAAACAGTAGTTGACAGAAACAAACATTTATTTGCATTTTCTTTTGTTGACATGAAATTTACTTAAAATCTGAACATTTGGATAGAAACCTAGTCTCACCCTTTTATTGCTACATACTGTATTAGCCTTGGCCTCACTCTCACTCTCAACCCATACTCTTCAGTCAGTATGCATTTACCTACTTCCATCATTCCCCACTTGTCCTTTGTGCCAGCCCGGTCCCCACCCTTGGCCTCTTCTACCTTCACAGTCTGTGACCGCTGGTTGACCCCAAGTCCTGAGCTCTAATCCAGGATTACCCCAGTGTGGTTTGAACTGCACCATGCTGCCTCAACAAGGACCTTACAGCTTCCCATCTCAGTTACTAACATGCACATAAACACAAACATCCACCCTACTGGTGCTCACACACAGACATACAAGCACATCAGTCTTTGTTAGGGGGCATTCGAAGTCACACTGATGAAGACCATTGCTGAAGCGCTGTGTCTTACATCAGAAACATTAGCTCAGCCCAGGTGCTGGGTGTACAGAAGGATAGGACTAGGCCTCACATTGTGGGCTTTTGAGGGAAATGTCCACTAAATATAGCATGTTAACAAAACACTCCACCCCTTTTGCTCTGGCAGGAATGCTATATCAACTGTGGCCAACTGCGGCTATCCACACTCACAGAGGGGCCAGTTTAAGCCATTACGCATGCTTTTTCTTGCCAAGCCCACTAGTAAGAGCTACCAAATGTCAGACAGTGTGTGCACAGGGGGTGTCACTGTCACTGATCAGTGGGAATTTTTTCGCTAAAATATGTGGCCCATTCCACTTAGTATTTTCTTTGTACAGATAGGAGACAGATGAGAGCGCAACAGACACCGAACAGATAATTTTCTAGTGTGGTTTGATGGTTCCAATTGTAACCACTACACAACTTCTCAGCACTATGAAGGATTTTCAGGAGATGCACAGGCTTCACTGAGCAGAGATCAAGCAATATTTAAGAGTCCTCTTGCTGTGCCATATAGCAATGTCTGGAAAAGATTATTGCCCGAATACATAGTCCTGGAACAAGTGCTGGATCTTATTGATTGCACACTGTGCTAGTTAAAACATAGCTGTGCCAAGCCATAAAGCTAATCGGACATAATCCAATCATATTCAGCCAAAGGATTCTTGCTACAACTTCATGCACAGACCTAATTTGGGATTTGGTGCACAATTGACTCCAATAACCTTTAACAATGTCAAATTTAATTTGGGTCAAAAGATTTTCTGTGCTGAATAGCTCGTTAAACTCAAAAGCATATAGGGCTACATGAACTATATGGGATTCAATGTCCAAGAACAAATGAATGCAAATAGCTCCCTGCTGCTACTGTTACTGGTTACTATACAGTCTTTTCTTTTTTCAAAATGAACTATGCAGATGCTGTTGTAGCCTATAGCCTATATCAGTTAATCAGTGGATGCTCTGCTGTAGGCAGCACATTCGAATACATACATTTACAATTAAACAAAAAAGAATTAGACTTACCTAACTCTCTCCTTTCTGCTGATGTTGAGTGTTCCTTCCTCATCGGCCGGTCCATGCGGGAGAAGCTGGGGCACTCTGTGACTACCTCAGTCTTTCTGCTCCTGCCCCCCTTCAGCGTAGTACGGGTGAGAGCAGAGGCAAACAGATTTGTAAGGTTTGGAGAATCATGGGCTCCAGGCTCTACATCCTCTGTGGGGCTGAGGGGCTCCTCATCCTCGCTGTCTGAGCAGCCTGCTTGGTCTTCAGCCCGTCCATCTGAGAAGGGACCCTGGCCAGGTGCCACACGACTCTGTGAAAGCTTAGAGTAGTCGGTCTTAGAGCTGCCCATCTTGAACCATGACTCTACTTGGTGGTGACCTTTTGAGCTGCTACCGAGTGCAAGCCTGGAGGGGCCTAGACAGGACATGGAGCTCTCTTTGCGCTTGTACCTTTCTGCAGATGAGGATGAGGAAGAAGAAGGAGAGTTGGCAGAAGTGGAAGCAGCTTGCTTGCTGGCACTGGTGCTGGAGGTGTCTCGTCCAAAGCGGCATCGTTGTAAAGACTCTGCCATTCCTAAACTGCCAACTCGCTCCCCTTTCCCTGGTGCTCCACTGTCAGAAATCCCTGCACTAGCCCGGCTCCCTGATCCTCCTCTTGCTGCTTCCTCTCTGTCCTCCTCAGCACAGCGCTCTCTGTGTTTGTGTCTGTGTTTGTGTTTGTGGTGCCAGTTGAAGGAAAGCTCAGAGGACATAGGTGGATACAGGACAGGGGACCTTCCTCCTCCCAGGTACTCCTGCCTAAGCAGCTTATGTTTTTTCTTGTGAAATTTAGAGGGGTTCAGCAGGAGATGTGAAGGGTGGTGATGATGCATGTAAGATGTTGGGGGAGGAGGGGGGAAAGACGGTGAGTGATGAGAGTGGTGGGATGGGGCTGTGTGGGGTGACTGGTGGTGTGGGTGGGGATACAGAGCGCTAGCTGGAGGATAGCCTCTGTAATAGCCCAAACCCAGAGGCCCAGAGGAGTAGGGAACACTGTAGGAGGGGTGGTAGAAGCCTCCACTGGAGAGGGGGAATCCAAGCCCAGGTACAAAAGGAACCTCAGATATGGACTCCCTCAGTTTGGGAGGCCGTCCCCGTTTCTTCTTCATGTCTGGTTTACGAACATAGTGCAATGGGTCACAGGAGTATGCAGGATGGGAGTAGAAGCTGCCAAAGTTAACCCTGAAGATTGTAGGCAGGAGGTCCCTGTGGACATAATGATGTGGAGGAGGGCCACCTGTGCCTCCTATGCCACCACTGGCCCTGCTCCCCACTCCTGGCACTCTACTTGTTCCCGCTGCTATGCCTATTCCACTGCTAAGCCGGTGCCCTGTTGTACGGTGTGCTATCCGTATTTCACTCAGTCTCACAACAATCTCATCTAGCTCAGCAATAAAGTCTGGGTCATGCCGCCGGGAGCGCAGCTGCAAGTACTTCTTCTTGCGTTTCCTTTTCTGTCTCTTTAGCTTGTCATAGCCAGGGCACCCATGGTTGCGGCGTTTGCACTTGTGCTTATGTTTCTCCTTGTGTCCTATTAAGGAGGAGGCGGGAGCTGCTGGGTGAGGTCTCCTGGGATCGGGTGATGACCTTGCCCCGTGGGGTGATGGAGAGGGTGAGGGATGTTCCATAAGCACAGCGGAGTGACGTCGCCTTCCTCTAGAATTAAGGCCCACCCCTGGACCCATAGCTGAACCGATGACCCCTGGCATTAATAACCCAGTGCCCATCCCGGGTGGCATCCCAATTCCACCCAAACCTCCAGCTTTTTCACCACGGTCAGAGGTGCTGTTATTGTCCGTTCCTATTCCACTGTCACTGGGCACCGTCTCCTCACTGTGTGACTCACTGACTGGTGATGGAGTGGCTTCTTTTAGCTCACTTAGGGGGGCAGGGGAGGTGGGATGCAGCGGCCTGGGAGGGGAAAGCTTACGATAATGGTAGTGTTGCCTGTAATGGTGGTGGTGGTGATGGTATCCACGGCAAGTCGACTTTTTCTGGAAAGCTGCTGTAGCCATAGATGACGTTGAGCCCAATCCTGGGTTGCGAGGATTAGGGGCTGAAAAGGTTGGGGGAGGGAAGGAGAACGTGTTGTGGCTATGATGGGGGTTAGAATAGTGACCTGCAAAGTGCACCGAGCCTGGCTCCACAAAGCTGGCATCACTGATGGGACTGTGGCCTCCACTAGACTGTGAGAGGGAGGGGGAGGGAAATACCTCTGAAGAGGAGAGCTGGTGCTGGTGCTGTTGCTGGGACTGTGATGGATGGTGATGAAGAGGGGAAGTGGTGTTTGGGGATAGGAAGGGTTCTGGAGTTAGTGTGGCATTAGTCGCTGATTTTGGTTTACGGCCTCTCCTCTTACCCATGTATATTGTGCCCTTTTTACTGACATTAATTTGTGGCCCTAGTTTTCCCCCAAAAGAAGCAGCCAGGGAGGACAACGATTGGGTTGCAGCTTCCACAGAGCCAACCACTCCACTGGTGGTGCATTTAGGGGTGTCCTCTGGTCTGGGGCCTAACAAGATTTGACTGAGAATACGCTTCCGTTTCATACTTTTCATCTTATTGATCTTGCCTATGATAGTTTTCATGATAAGCTGCCCATTTCCTTTGCTGCGGAACCGTTTGTCTCCCATGTCGCCTGCCTCTGGAGCCAGCGTGGGAGGCTGACCCTCCTGGGGTAAGGTAGGAGGAAGGCGCTTGGGGCGTCCACGTTTTCTAGGCATAGGTTTAGGGGGGTTCAGGTCCACCTCTGGGTGAAGAACAGGGGGATCTTGCTCTTCTTTGGACTTCAGTAAAGATGAAAAGACCTTGGAGGGGGCCAGCTTGTTAGTAAGGCACCCACGGGGCGGAGCGTCAAGCCTTGGCATTTTGGACTTCGGCCTTCCCCTTTTCTTAGGCTGCGGTGGGAAAAGCTGTGACGATGGACTTTGTGGCACAGGTATTGGTTTGACCTTATTTGGGTTTGGAGGCCTGCCCACAGGTCTCTTAACCGGTGGCGACAGCATTTCCAAGCTTGAAGATAAAGGCAAGGTGGTTTTGCTCTGGTCGAAGGGACTGTCCTGGCCTGCTCTTTGACCCTGCGGCTTGTTCATAACACGGGACCAGCGGGGTTTCCTTCCTCTGCGTTTTTTAAGGGGTTTGCTGTCCTGCTCTGCTGGAGAGTCTATGGATGAATCAGGAGAATCATCTCTAAGAGGCGTTGGTGGGCTTTCGTCACCATCTGGCTCTGGTGAAGAAGACGCCCGTTGTCTTACAGGCTCAGGGGGACTGCAAGTCCGACCAGGTCTGCTACTATCACGATTGGGACTTCGCTTACTTGGGCTAGAGCTCTTCCCCCTCTCAACTCGCAGTGACTGATTACTAGCCCCCTTGTCTTTCCCTTCTGGCTTTCCTGTTCCTGTTGGAGGAGGGCACCTGGTTAAGTCTCTTGGGCTGTCACTGTCCTGCTCCCTCTCACTTGCGCTGCTTTCCTCTGCCAAGGCAGGACTCTCTCGTGCATGGTGTCCTTGTGAGGGAGCAGGGGAGCCCAGGTGACTTACTGCACTCAATGTCCTCTGCTCAGTTGAAGTGCTAGAAGAGGATGAAATGGGATAAGATGGCAAAGATGTGGTGTGGACCAAGCAGTGAGCTGGACGGGACTGTGGCTTAGAAATGCTACTGTCATTGTTGCTTTCCATTGACATGGCTGACAGGCGTTTATTGCCATAGAGTGCTGGGCTGCTGCTGCGACTACTGCTGTTGCTGATGCTGTTGCCGCTGCTGCTGCTACTAGCTTTCTCAGCCCCTTCTGTGTCCTCCTGTCTCAGTGGTGTCAGGGGGGGGAGATTTTCCATAACACAGTCCTTGTTCCTAGAACCATAGGGCCGACCAGGAGGCCGTGATACAGGAGGTGGCGGAGAAAGGTGTACTACTCTTGAATATGTGTTCCTATTGGCCATAGCCCTGTCTCGTTGCTTGGCTGTGGGGGCCATAAAGCCTGAGCTTGGGAGAGGAGGAGCGGGGTCAATCTTTGCAGGTTTGGCTGGCTTAGGGGTCTTTGATGGTGGGCAAGTCGCTATGAGTTGAGCTAATTTTTCAGTGACTGTGGGTGCTCCCCAATTTTGAACACCCTTGTCCTTGTCTCTCTGACTTTCAGTGCTGTAGCTGTATTGAGGAGGTTTAACAGCTTCGAAACTGGGTTCTTTTGATGCAGGTAGTGATGGAGAAGGTGAAGATGTCCGGGGGTTAGGTTGTGGGGTTGGTGTTTTCTTCCCAGAGGGATGCGTTTTGCTGTCTGGTGGAGGGCGGTGAAGGTTAAGGGGTCTCTCAGATGTGGTGGTGGCTGCTTTCGTGTCTGGCTTTGTATCAGACTTGCAATCCATCTTTGGTGAACCCTACAAATAAAAATAAGAACAATATGGCAAGTTATTAATGACAATTAATAGGTGGTTACTGGGTAACTAATTTAAGAAATACCCTGTCTAATTTCTAAATTACATGGATAGTTGTACTGTATCCAGTTTTTTCTCTAAACACTTGAACACATGTTTAAAAGTCATACACTGTAGTGTACAAACTATTAATCAGAAATAGGTTTATATACCCATTTACAAACTGCAATACATTGATAAGATTTTCTGTCTGCTGCTCCCCAGGCATGCCCAGGGGGGAAGTTACACTCAACTCAATAACACTTATCAGGGTCAGATTGGGGACAGAGAGGGAGAGCTAGAGAGGGGGTGATGCAGGAGAGGGGGTGGAGGGGACATGGCCGGGCAGAGACAGAGGATAGACAACACAGACTGAGGGAGATTGGAGGGGGCGGTGCATGAGGAACAGGGACAACAGAGAACACAAAGAAAACTAAAGAACAATTTATGCTCTGCTCTTTATCTGTGCAATAACATGGTGATTACTACGGTAACCTTTTTGTGGACCACTGCCTTACTGACGACTGACTAATAACATTTTAAGGATGTAAGGTAAATGTACACAAAACAAATATACAGGAGGGAGGAGGGGAAAAGAACTCTCCGCTCTCCATTGACTTGTATTGCGTAAAGGTGCCTTCTCATCAATACCGTATGCTAGCAAACAACAGAAAAATGCCTAAAAGCTGCTATGTGGTGATATTCACTACCAACAATGTCAAGAACCCATAACTTCAGGTTTTATAAGCTGCCGACAGGAAAAACTGAGCTTTTATGAAAACAAACGTGGATACAGACGTGAGGAATCAGCAGAGAGAATGGGGAGACTGTGGGATCCTGACACTAACCTAACAATATGCCCAACGTTACATTTTCTTAGCTTAACTTACAGACATATAGTTTTTTCGAGTCAGCAGCATATAAAAACTTAAGTTAGGGGTTATACACATTGTTGGTAGTGCATCCCACCACACAGCAGCTTTTAGGCATTTTTCTGTTGTTTGCTAGGAGATGGAAGTGACGAGGAGGCACCTTGACGCAATACAAGTCAATGGAGAGCGGAGAGTTGTTTACCCCTCCGGTGAGCGTGGCTTTCAGAATATGATGCGATCTGTTTCTATTGGTGGACATGCTGGCTGTCAATACTGAATGTTCACTTTTGGCAAAATGTGAATCCATTGCTGAATCAAAATAAATTGACAATGTTCTCCATCTTTACCCTTTTTGCCAGAACGCTCCCATTCACTTGGGATGGTGACAGGGTGGTAATGCTGGCGGGAGGAGGAGCCGTAGGAGGTGGCGTAGGAGGTTTAGCAGAGGGGGTTGATGAAGATGATGAGGCTGGTCTGTTGACACTGGGACTCTTCTCCTTATCTTTTTCCCTGCCATTTGAAGTACTCTGGCTCTGAATGCTTGCCCCATCACCTGTAGCCCCTGCCCGGTTTCCACGAGCACCGCCTCCTCCACGCCCCGTATGCCTCACAGTGGCCCTGAAGGCTGGTCGGCACACGTAATTCTCCAAGATCTTAGGGGGCTTCTTCGTGCGTTTTGCTTGAAGGCCAATCTTAAGTTTGACATTGCCCTCAGACAGGCTGCTCTCTTTGATGGAGAAATGTGACTGGTCACCACCGGCACCTCCTGGCCCACTTGCTCCTGCCCCCCCTGCACCAGCAGAGACAGTGGCAGCTCCCTCCTTCTCTCTGTCTCTCTTCTTCTCCTCCTCTTCTTCTTTCTTTCCACCCCCTCCCTCCTTCTCCCGCTCCCCTGAGGGGACACCTGAGAGAACAGGGGGTGAAGTCGCGGTTCCCCCCTGATTTTTCAGATCCATCAGAACTTTACTATGTGTGCAGGTTTACTAGGGAGGGGATGTTGTGGATACCAGGTAGAGTTTTGTTGGGGGATGGGATAGGGGTTAAGGGGAAAAAGGGGGAGGGGGATAACGGTGAGGGTGAAGCTTTCGAGGTGGCTTCTGTCCCTTCCTCGGCTGTCCAGCCCTCTTTCTCCGTCCTTCAACTGTAGGGAGTAAAGACAGGTATAGCAGGGAGAGAGATGGAAAGGGGAGGGGGTGGGGTGGGAAAACAAACTCCACATTAGTCACCGCAACACAGAACATCAACCAAACATTGACAGTTTTAAGCAGCGCCCTGCAACTGAGAAGTATAAAACATCTTATAATGAATGATGGTGGAAAGCAGACGGAGGGCAACCATTTTTTATCATCTATTTGGGTAGAGGCTGTCCTTCATCCCGTCTGGGGGACTTTTTATGGTGTGTTTGTCCTCACGGCCTATATCAATGTGACCTATTTACACAGACAAGGCTTTTCTACCTGAGAAATGTAACCTTAGGCTCAAGGACTCTGAATTGTCCACCTGAGAATTACAAAGCCTATAAGGTCCAGAGTCAATAGTTAATCCCACAGTGCTGCTACATCCTTACAAGGTGTTACAGGGTAAGGTCTCAAATGAGCAATCCCTTAAATTCCCTCATTAGTTGCAGTGAAAACAGGTGCCTGTGATTGTTGCAAAGTGCTCATACCCTACGTTAGCACAGCAGCAACAGAGAGCAGCAGGTTTCTTAATTGTGCACCTTAGAGGACAGCCCAATTCAATGAAGTTGTCCACAGCTCCCTGTGGTCACTGAGTGATTTAATGCGGATTCGCCCCCAAGCAGGTGCTTTCACTGGGTGAAGTCATTTGGAGGCAATTCAGAACTGTGACCTCAGCATATTGGGCCCTCTGGGACTAGACAGAGGATCCGGCCGCCTTTCCCAGCCTTCGCCAGCAGCAACTGAGAGTGAGTGATAGAGCGTCAATGTGCCGGCGGTTTCTCTGCGCCCTACATTAGTGGAGAGCACTAAAGGAGCCACTTAATGGGGCCTGAGGAAAGTCATACAAGTCGACACATCACTAGTGTCACAGCAAGAGAGGAAAAAAAAGAAATCTACCCTATACAAAGTCTTACACTACGTTTGTTTTGGATTATGACTGTGGAAAACAGTAGTAGAGATTTTTTTGTTGAACCACACAGTAAACGCAGCCCGATTTTTAGAGTCTGGCCTGTGGTTCCCCCACGCCCTCTTTTCTGTGTTTACTTCAATTACTCACTCCATTTCGCCTCAAAACTGCAGACTCCCCCTCGCTACACATACCACACTCAAATCACACCTCCCTCTTTTCTTTAACACTCCATCAATCTCTGTGTTCTTTCACCGTTTTCTTTAAGCTTTTCCGTCCTTATCCTCCTCTATTTTGCAAACTTGGAAAGCAGTAGTAACAGCACACAAACTAAAGTCGCTGTGTTCCCACTTTAATCAAAAACACATTTCACCCCAAACCGCCCCAACTCTGTTCCGTGTGTCCTTCTCTTACAGAGTGACAAATGTTCTCCCTATTCTTTTATACTAAGCGCTTGCAGTGATACTAGCTGCTTCCGCTGCCTGACAGCAGCTATGCCAAAAATAAGCCACTGTAGCACCTAACTCTGTGAGAGGCTACTGACACAAGTCTAAAAAAAAGCTGCCCGGAGAGTCAAAACATTCCTCTCACCTCTAACAAGCTAAGCCAGGTCATTTACTGGCACTTGTTCTCCTGTAAATGATCTGACAATGGTCCAAATCGCTTTCTAATTTGTGATTGATATGCTGTAACACTAAACCATATCATTTTCAAGTTTAGCATCATGGTACTTTTGTATTTACAAAGCAGTTAACACTACACTGCAGTCATTTCGTTTTTTACAGTCATACTGCAAAACATGAGAACGACAGCACTACTGGTTTTAAAGACAGATATCAATCATGCCTGCCTGTTGTTTGCTTTTACTTTAAGTGCAATAACCAGGAATTAAAGTAGAAAGACGGACATATAAAACACAAACAAATGTCAGAAATGAAAATTAAAAACAGGAGAATCAATAATCAATATCAGGCCAACAACCTAAGAAATTGCAGAGCAGACTGGAACGTAGTAAACAACTTCCCGCGCCCCCTCCCATTTCTTTCCTCCCCTTGCTCCCTCCCTTCTCACTTTTGCACACGTTGTTCATAACTGCTGATTTCCCTTTGGTCATAGCAATAGTATCCAACCCACCCACCCCCCACATAATTCATATCAGGGCTGGCGTCTGCCCTTAGAACTCCGTGTCATTCCCAGGGCTTTTACTCTATCGGTATTAGTACAGAGCCGTGCTCAGGGGGGAAAGCAGCCAAATTCCTTTACTGCTACCATTAGTTTCTTTCATTTAACAGCGAGTGTTCAAACATTATTCTAACACGCCATGACCTTAAACTAAAGAGGCGGCTATAATGTTTAAACCTCAAAGATAAACGAATTGCTGTAGAGGTTGCAATAAATCGGACCGGAATGACAGATGTCAGTCAGAGCAGCACCCTGCAAACATCCTCAGTCTGTAGCAGCCCGGAGGAGTTCCTTCTGTGTTATTAACTGCTTTAAAATACACTGACTGCATAACATTTGTGTATAACATTTTAAATAATTGCACTGTCCCTCGTGTTATGCAAAAACGTAGCTTGCCAGTGAAGGGCTGAACAAACCAAATAACGTTATCTGCTTTCGGTTTCATACATTCAACACTGCCCCTCTGCCAACGCATCACCCCTAATTTACTCAGCCAATTCCTCCCTGTTTTGTCATACTCATAATTACTGTCTCAATCGAAAGGAAATCCGGACTGAGACATGCTCTTGCAGTTTCTGAAAGTCGTTAAGGTGACACTGCAATGCATGCAGTCGAGAAATAATTTAGCAAACATCTACTTGACAGGGCTGAAGGGACTGATAACACTAAGAGTGAGCAATCTGCTCCCTACACTGTTATGTCAACAGCAACAATAAATCAGCAAATTATTACAAAGCATCATATTAATATGATATTCACCCACCTCTTTAATTGTCCAGAAACGGTGTTCACATTATTTGGCTGTGTCCTCCCTTCGTGTGTATCAACGTGGTGGACACATACTGTATCTTCCAAGTGCTGAATTGCCCAAAACCAAAACATGAAAAATGTCAGATCTGGGCTATATCAATGTTGTTTTTAAGATATAAAACAAAGACATGTACAATGAGCTAAAGCGACAATCTGAGGTATTCAAGCTACAATGGCATAAGAAATGTTTATGCTGTTTTCAGATGTGCCAACTAGGTTATAACAAGGTAATAATCTTGAACGCAGCCGCAAATCCCAATCAGAAATCAATGCACACAGCTCTTGACCACGTACAAAACATTATAGTTAACCTTGCCACCTCCAAAACACAAAGTTGCGATAGTGTAAGCTGAGTGTCACCATGTTAAGCATCCCCCCAAAAATATGTAATATTATTTCCATAATATTTAGGATAATAGGCAAGGCGGTAAAGTAATCGGGATTAGGTGGTCACTAGGCACTTTATAACCCGTGCATTATGAAAGGTTTGTTTATTTTGTAACACGCGAGTAGCTATCATCCGTACAATAATATACAGCCTGTGCTACATTTGGTATCAATGGCACTGGCAGCAGCTAACTAGCCATCTATCAGCAGCCTGTTTGAGGGCGATTTAGGCAAATTTCGCCCAGCACAGCTTTAACTTAATGTTACATTGTATGTAGGCTGCGAATGAGTGGCTAACGCCTACAGCTTTCAAACTATTTCTGCAAACCAAGTGAATCTGACACAACCCTGCACAAGTGATGCACATAATCTTACATCTCCGTCACATTCTCGTAGGCACTCGTGTTACTACATCTCAGCTACGACGGCTAACGATGCACTAGCATGTCAGCTAAACCATAAAAATCTTCTGACGTTGATTCAAAGACAAACGAACAGTAAAATCGAAAGAAATACACTCGCGAAAAACGAGGCGAGTTAAATTCCAGTGGTTATAAAATAACAGATGCAGCGCCGTGTAGGTTATTAAAAAAACACTAACTGTCAACAAAATGGCGGCTGCGTTGAATCAACAGAGACCCGAAATGGATCTCTTTCTATTTCTTCTTCCTTGGTGTGAAAAATCCTTTTTCCTGACAGCAACTGGTATCCGTAATATCTCCCGAGATGCTCCGAAATCCACTCCGACGCGCCGTTAGCTAGGCCTGGATGTGTCAGCACGGGCCTCTCTCGTTAATCGGGCCTCCATGTCTACTCAGCCCGTATCGCTCTGTGTCAGTACAACACGGGCATTCTCAGTCCCAGAGAGGAGGGAGGGAGGGAGGGAGGGGGAGGACCGGGGAGGGCGGAGAGGGGAGGAAAGGAGAGGAGAGCAAATGTCGGTCGTACGCGGTTCATGCGGTCCTTGGTCATTGACAAAAATGTATGTTTCATTATTTCACTATTTTCGGTTGCTGTGTTTTCGGCCGGTTGAGGGTGTGTTTGCTGGTATGCAACTGTCAACTGTCCAACTGGCGGTGCCAGCTGCACAGTGTCAACATAACGTTACAGTAAACAGTAGGCTACAGACGGGAGGAGGCAACGGGAGCACTTTTGTCTATACATAAATCATTCTGCTCCATAAGGATGTTAGTTCTTTTCTGTTATAGCTGAATTATTAGTCTACTAATCGATCAGTTTATTGATGTTAAATTAATCTGCAACCATTTGAAATAATCGATTAATCGGTAATTTATTCAGTAAAAAAAATGCCAGAATGGTTCCAGCTTTTTAAACGGGAGGATCTGCTGCTTTTCTCTATTTTTTTTATTTTTTATCTTTGGACTGTGGGTCACACAAAACAATAATCTCAAGGTTTCAATTTGGGGATTATATATAGGCCTAGTGATGGGCATTTTTCACCTTTTTTTGTGCCAATTTTTAAACTAAATGATTAATTGCTGAATCGAAAAATAAACTAGTCGATCATGAAAATAAGAAATAGTTGCAGTGCTATAAAGTTGTTTGTTTTACAGTAGCCACCTACTATATTCTATTAGGGCTGCAACTGCTTATTGTCATTATTGATGAATCTGTTCATGATTTGTTCAGACTAATTGATAAGTTTATAAAATGTCAGAAAAAAAAGAGTGCCTATCACAAGTTGCTTGTTTTGTCCCAAAAATGTTCATTTTAGAATTATATAAATTTATGAAGAGCAGGAAACCATTACATTTGAGAAGCTGTAACCAACAAATGTCCAATTACATGACTTGTTTCAGCATATTCTATACTGCTGTATTTGGCTCCATAGCCAACAATCGTATTCTACTGTATTGAAACAGAGATTTTATATTTCTGTCAAATCTATGATAAACTGCACTATTCTATTTCATTGGATAAGACTATATTCTAATGTATTCTTCTACATATACTGCCATATTGAAAGTAACTTTTTCTATTGTATTCTATTCTATTAAGGTTCAAGATCCAACAAAAAATGACTGTCATCTATTAAGCTGTTACAACAGTGCTGACCACAAAATGCAAAAAGGAACACGGAAAAGCCTTAAATGTGCTGATTATTAAAGAGATTGGTTGTTAGACCAATAAAAAATGTCTGCAGTATGAATATACAGTATCTGACACTGAATCTCTCATAATTAGGGGGATGGAAGAAGCATTGTGGGGATCACAGGGTTAGCTTTAATATAGAGAGCACATCAAAGCTGGATCAGATTGGGTGGAAAAACTAAATATTCTGCATTAGGAAATCGTCTTACAAAGAGCCTTAATGTGAAAGTGTTACTTCATAATTCTGTGAATTCACATCATTTTGACAACCACTGGCAGCCCAGTGGTGAAAGTCAGTCGTTCAGAAAACCACTTAAGAGGGCAGTGTAGCGAGAAGGACACATCACCTCCACATCTCGTCTGCAAACTGCACGTCCTTTTGTTTGTAGTGTAGCCTAAAAATGGTGAAGATGTTGGAGTAGAAGACATAAAGGTCCTTAGCAGAGATGAGTGTACAATAGTGAGAGTTGAAGCTGTAAGTTATGACTGTGATGGATGTAATGCATTTTATTTAAACAGACTGCAGACAGTGCTGAGGGAAAGGTCTGAGGTGAGAAGCGTGTCTCTTGAAAAAAGTAAAGGGAGGTAGATTTGCTTGGCCCGTTTCTCAGATTGCCTGCCTCTCCTGTTGCTCTGTCCTGATGGAGCGAGGTTCTGGGGGTTCTGATGTGGACAGGAGGCTGTTGTCGACACCGTCAAGGCTTTTTCTGCACACTGGACAGGTATCATGCTGCGAGAGGGAGAGAAAAACGTATTAAGCTGCAGGCAATAAGTCAGTGATATAAAAGAATCTACAGTACAACCTGAGATCAAAATTGGTAACAAAAATGTTTCTGTGTTGTCATCACAGCCCTGAATTAAGGATGTGTGACACTCTGAAAAGCTTGACGATCTAACAGACATTCAAACCCCTCAGCCCACTGATCACATCCACTCCTCGTTCTTACCAGCTCCAGCCAAGGCACGATACATTCACTGTGGAAGTAATGGAGGCAGGGTAGTTTCCTGACAGACTCCCCTGATGAATACTCCTCCCTACAAACTGGACACTCCAGTCTGCAGTCTGGGAGAGACAAACAAGAAAAACTGAAACAGAAAGTATGAGTGGTGCAAGAGAAATAGACACAGAGAGACCCAGTCATAACATTTTTTTTAATGAACACCTCAAATGAGCAAGACAGTTCTATAGATCGTTACAGTGTAACAAAGTGATACTTTTGTAATGTAGTACTCTGTTATTTCATTTAGCGAACCCAGTTAAATGATGTGTGAATAAAGATTTATTCATACCACTTTACAACAATTCACATTTATTTTACCTGTTTTATAAATGGTCAATAAGTAACAGTAATGAGTCATTGTAATACATAAATAGAATTCTTTTGGGGTTTCCAGGCTGTAGTAATACCTTTCACTACCTTTGAAGTAGTGCATCCTGGCAAAAAACTATGAATTATTTACCAATATGATACTCATAGTTAGAAAAGAGAGAGAGGGGGGGAGATAATAGGCAGAAAGGGAGGATGAGAGGAGGAAAAGAAAGTAATAATAGAAACGTAAGCAGAGATAAAAAGAGGAAAGGAAACAGAACGATTTAAGAGATTATTTAAGACAGGAAAGAAAGGAGGGCAGGAAAAATAGGAGGAATGGGAAGATGAGATGAGGGAAGGAGAGACAGAAGGAGGAAAACAGGGATAAAAGAGGGGAAGGGGAGATAAGACAAGGAAAGGACAGATAAGGAGAAAAGAGTAAAGGAAATATATCAGGAATGATAGGAGGAAAGGAAAAATCAGAGGAGGGAAGGCAAGACAGAAAGAGGAAATGAGAAGGAAAAGAGATAAGAGGAGGAAAGAAAATATGGGAGGAAGGAGGGAAGGATAGGAGATGGGAAGGAAAACTAAGAGGAGGGAAAGGGATGTGTACAGTGTGCCATGCTGGGATTGCTACCTGTCTGTTCTTGAGAGATGCAAACTGTTGGCAGGGATGAGATCATCTCCTTTTCTGCAGGGGGTGGACCTGTGCCCTCCAGCTGTCCTAACAACTAGGTAAGTGTGAAGAAACAAAGAGTATGGATATATAGGAGGAGACATGAGGGGCAGAGAGGGGAAACAGAGGAAAAACGAGAGAGTCCTAATGGGTGGATAAAAGCATAAGAAATGAACAGTTTGTAACTTGACTGTACCAGAATTGTAGGGGGTTGTTTCATTATAAAATGAGGGAAGAAGAAGAAGGAAACCATACTAAACACAAAGCTTAGAAATATAGATATAGATATCTCTGACCTCTGTGATGACAGCATCGAGACCTCCCTGACCCCACGCATAATCTCCAGGGTTTGAGTGCAACTGTAACATGCTGGATCTGAGTGAGAGAGAGAGAGAGAGAGAGAGAGAGAGAGAGAGAGAGAGAGAGGTTACCACACAACATTAGATGGAATCAAAAGTAAATGATGTGAATCGAAAATTAAAAAGCGTTTACAGTGCAGCTGGTGCAGCACCGGAGTTTCTGCTGTTGGCGAACAGGCCGGCCAAGAACTGCTGCACGATCCTTGAAAGGGCAAAAACAGACCGCAAAGATGTCTGCTTTAGTGTGCTTTCAAAACACATACTGTACCTTTACTTTATATTCAGCTATATAAATTCATGCTATGCCTTTATGATTGTATTGGGTTTAGTAAATCAATTAATGCATGCAGTCAAAATGCACACCACAAATTAGGAGTGTTATACAGCATATATACGGTAAGTCTGATTCTCATACTGCATGATTGCTTAAGATGTAGAATAATAATTTTACAAAGGGATCCTTAAGTATGGAAGATTACAAAAGTGTTACCAACTTTAATCACCTTTTAAAGCGAACCAATCCCATGTAATGAAGTGCATGTATACATTATTAAAAAGAGTTTCAAACTTGTAGAAACTTATAAAACTGAGGGTACTATTAATGTCGTTTTTGTTTATAACAAAACTAGAAATAAGAACAAGAAACAAGAAAAAGCTGTTTATGTGTTTAAACCGTATGTTGGTGGTTATTGGTTATAGGCTACATGTCTACCTTTTAGTTCTTTGTAATGTAAATCACAAGACATAAATAGAAAGAAATCAATAATTAAGTAGCACACTAATGGCATACTAAAGGATGTTTACACCGTCAGAGTTCAGCACACACTGGTTATGTTTCTGTGTACTATGTCCACACACACCCTTCCACTGCAGGCCTTTGTTCAGGCCTGGATGACCTCTCTTGTTCAGGCTGGGAAGGTGACTCTGGTTCTCCGGCCTCAGTAGCGCCTGGCGACACTAGAGAAAGACAGCTCTGACCTGCAGATACCTGCTCGCTGTCATCTGGGTCGCACTCTGATGAGGGCGGATGCGACAGCAGAGCAGAGCGCTCCATAAACAGCAGCTGCCATAACTTGGAGAGAGACCAGAGAACCAATGTGTCAAACAAAGCCTCAGAAAAAGAGGCGTGTACTTATTAAAATGCCATAAGGACATACCTCTGAGAAAAGCAAGTTTGAATCTTCACTGGCCACTGATCTGCTATTCTGCAGGAGACTAAACAGGGAAATACAAATTGTTATTTGATATCAGTGGTTTAAAATGAAACACACAACTCTTAAGAGCCTCACACTGTTACTGCAGTGACCATCATGCATTCTAATACTGTCATACTTTAATATGTTTGTTTTATAAACGAGTATATAGAGAATAGCACATTTAAACACCAAAACTGAGCTGTACCTGGAGTCTTCTGTCACCTCTTCAATAAAGTCAGAGTCACATCTCGGGCATACAAAATCCTTGAAGAGAAAATAAATAAATACACTACATGGCCAAAAGAATGTGTACACTCACATTTCTTGTCGTCATGCCAAAATGATGGGGATTAATCTGCTGCTATAACAGCCTCCATTATTCTAGGAAGGCTTTTGACAAGATCTTGGGAACTGGCTGCCGAGTGATGTCGGGTGATAAGGTCTGGCCCACAGTCGGGCTCCAGTTCATCCCATCGGTTGTTTGATGGGGCTCAGCCCTGTCTTTATAGATATGGCTTTGTGGTCATTGTCATGTTAAGATTTTTTTGCACTTTTTTAATTAGATGGTGACAGGACAGACAGGAAAGGGATGGGGTTAGAGAGGGGTATGACATGCAACAACAGTTCCTGCTAAGAATCAAACCACATACATTGCAGTAATATGGTATGCTTATTTACCACAAGGCCACCAGGACGTGGCAACTGTCACGTTGAAAGAGAAAATGGTCTTTTCCAAACTGTTGCCACAAAGCAGGAAACACATTATAGTCCATGTTTCCTGTCTGTCTTTAGGTCAACCTTTAAAAAATAGCGAGAAATAATCTTTTTTTAATATTTATCTGCATAGGGGTTTCCGCATATTTTTGTCAATATAGCGCAGATGAATCCAATCTACTGTATCTCTCGCTCATAAACTCTCTCTCTCCCTCTTTCTCACA
Source organism: Sander lucioperca (assembly GCF_008315115.2). Taxonomy (NCBI): domain Eukaryota; kingdom Metazoa; phylum Chordata; class Actinopteri; order Perciformes; family Percidae; genus Sander; species Sander lucioperca. The sequence goes on along the minus strand of NC_050188.1, from coordinate 13,404,871 downwards.
CACAGTCATACGCGCATTTGCTCCATCGTAACTATATCTGTGCGTAATCGTGCCATGAAAAGTGGCAGCTGCGCAACAAATGCGCTCCAACAGTGGCTTTCACAGCGCGCTCCTCTGCAGAAATTAATCTCCAGCTAAATCAGTAAAAGTTAATCAGTTTTGTCTTTCGTGGGCTTCACTAAGACGGAAGGGTACACAACTAATCGCGCCCCAGGGGTTAAAGGCACCTATTTGCGGATCTGTGGCATGTAACAGTTTAAGAAGCGCTTCTGGTGCATGTGGCGACACCCAGCCAGCCCCTCCTACGTCTCTCACACGCAGTTGACAGAAGACAACAGTCGCCAACAGTGGTGCTTCTAAATATGGCAACGTGAATCACCAGCTTTTACTCCCTCTATCTCTCTAATGTAAGATATTGGCGCATATGCTGTAGCCTACAAACATAAACAACCACCAACAGGCTGCAATATGTGTGTTTTGGTGATCCCACGAATTACATCTAAAAAATCAATCACGCAGTTAACTACTTTCAAAAATAAATAAAGAGCTCTAAAAATCGCAATCACTCCATCCATTCGCGTGGGTTATTCTCAGGCCAGCACGTGTGGAATAAAAACACTCTCCAAAGTGACTCACCGGGATTTTGGGGTTTGTTTCACATTTACAGCAGTGACAGAAAAACCTGTGTTGTGGTGTGTCCGCAGCCTCCGCCATCTTCACGGTGACGCACAGTGCCTGACCTGACGTCCGTGTAGCAGCCCATAAAAGTCTCACTCGGTTGTCCAACGGGTCCGAGCAGTCCCGGAGAGTTTGGTGCCCGTGAGATATGTCAGAAAAACGGCTGTAGACAGAGATAGCACAATCATATCGTTAACGAGCAGGCAACCCCCTCCTCAGTTTCCCCTTTATAATAAAGTTTATTAAGGAGAGATTAGTAAATATATAAATAACCTTCGGCGTCAAGACTTGCTTCGGTCACTGCTGCAAAGATCAAGTTGCTAAAAGAAGCCAAGAGCTCCAAAAGCAACAAGTTGGATCACGGATGTAGTTTCCTTCAAGTGTGTTGGGTGTCGCTAGAGAATAAAAAATGTTTAAGTGAGATCCTCTCTTTTTTTAAACACAAATTTGATTCAAATGTATTGAATCCTCTGCCTAGATTGTAACCAACTTGTTTCGGTGCAGAACTCGATCCAAACGGTTTCCTAGCAACGCAATTCCAGCTATAAAATGTCAGTTTATGACAAATAATCAGTGTATATGTTATGATAATGAACTTGCTTAAAGCGGGAGGTTTGAGTCTATTAACACATTAAAACAATATCAAAATACAGTAGGCCTATCTTGATAATTATCTTGTCAATGACACAATGCATTAATAACTGTAGTAGACTGTGTAAGCATGACATTACATTTTTATTAAAACCAAGACAGTGACCTGTAATAATAACAATAACCAAAAGCAGCACCAACAAAACAGTGACAGGTATATTGTAACTGAAACAACACGTTTATAATCTTTACAGTAAAAGAGGTTTTGGCAAATAAGTGAATACGCATTCTCATTTGGAATAATAACAAAGCTTTGTTAGTTTACATTTAAGACACAAAAAATTAGCGTTGGCCAAAGTTGAGCAGCTCAGTTATGGATCAAATGTTAGAATGGCAACATTTCAGTGTTCAGCTCCAACTCAAACATGGCCCTGCATAAACACAATGTACATCTAGACCAGGGGTCACCAACGCAGTGCCCGCGGGCACCAGGTAGCCCCCAAGGACCACATGAGTAGCCCTCAGGCCTGTTCTAAAAATGAAAATTGAATATTGATATTATCTGTTTCCCACCTTGTTAAGTCATTGTTGATAATTATTGATAATGAGAAATCATTAACGTGATCAGTGTCTTCACATAGATGACATCATTAATCATCATTAATCATTAATAATCATATATAACTAAAGGCAAACTGAGCAAATTTGTTATTTCAGAAATTTTTATTCAAACTGGTAGCCCTTCATATGACTCAGTACCCATGAAGTAGCTCTCAGTTTCAGAAAGGTTGGTGACCCCTGATCTAGACTAAGTCATTAAAAAATGGGAACTATCCAGGCTAGAACTGTCCGACTTGGCACACAGCTTATACAACAAGTGTTTTCCCTGCATTCACTGACACTTCACTGCGCTACATTTCATACAGTTTAGGCATCTTATTCTTTTCACATTTCAAACTATCTTTTTTTAATTTGTTGACTCCAATGTAGCTAACTTGTCCTGTACACCTTTAGAAATAAGACAACCCCACTTCTGTCTCATGCACGTGCCCTGTAGTTCAGTTGCTTTACTTAGGTAAATATACAGACTCAGTCACCCCCCTAAAACAAATTCTAATTACCTGTGGGGAAATAAATACAAAACAGATCCTCCATTAAGCTGAAAGGGCCCTCCTCCTCCTCCATTTCTCTACCCTCCCTACCCCTCTTGTCCCTCTCTATCGAGGTGCGGTGAAGGCCCCCTGGGCAGCGCTGGTGGCAGCACTGGTGGCAGCTTGGCGTACGACCTGATTGGACATGACTCCGGTGGCGAACTTCGCCAAACGACCTGATTGGACATCGAACTCGGCCTGGACCTTCTGAAAGCCACCAACAATCAAAGATAAAATCCCATCGTCATGGTTACTGAGGTTTCTGGCCGGCACGAGCCACTTGGCATCATAGCACACCATAGTAAGCTAGATTTATATTGGAATATTTATATTTTAAATACATATATAATACCCTTTGTATTACCTTTTTTATTAATATCAATAAATTAGGTCTCTACTGGACTGTGTTTGTGTATGAGAAATTCTGTGAGATTTTATGATTAACACCTACCCTAGAGGCATGTGTAACTATGTAGTTGTTGCTCTTAGTTACGTTGTATCTTATCTTATTTAAGACAGGAAAGAAAGGAGGGCAGGAAAAATAGGAGGAATGGGAAGATGAGATGAGGGAAAGAGAGACAGAAGGAGGAAAACAGGGATAAAAGAGGGGAAGGGGAGATAAGATGGGAGGAAGGAGGGAAGGATGATAGGAGATGGGAAGGAAAACTAAGAGGAGGGAAAGGGATGTGTACAGTGTGCCATGCTGGGATTGCTACCTGTCTGTTCTTGAGAGATGCAAACTGTTGGCAGGGATGAGATCATCTCCTTTTCTGCAGGGGGTGGACCTGTGCCCTCCAGCTGTCCTAACAACTAGGTAAGTGTGAAGAAACAAAGAGTATGGATATATAGGAGGAGACATGAGGGGCAGAGAGGGGAAACAGAGGAAAAACGAGAGAGTCCTAATGGGTGGATAAAAGCATAAGAAATGAACAGTTTGTAACTTGACTGTACCAGAATTGTAGGGGGTTGTTTCATTATAAAATGAGGGAAGAAGAAGAAGGAAACCATACTAAACACAAAGCTTAGAAATATAGATATAGATATCTCTGACCTCTGTGATGACAGCATCGAGACCTCCCTGACCCCACGCATAATCTCCAGGGTTTGAGTGCAACTGTAACATGCTGGATCTGAGTGAGAGAGAGAGAGAGAGAGAGAGAGAGAGAGAGAGAGAGAGAGAGAGAGAGAGAGAGAGAGAGAGAGAGGTTACCACACAACATTAGATGGAATCAAAAGTAAATGATGTGAATCGAAAATTAAAAAGCGTTTACAGTGCAGCTGGTGCAGCACCGGAGTTTCTGCTGTTGGCGAACAGGCCGGCCAAGAACTGCTGCACGATCCTTGAAAGGGCAAAAACAGACCGCAAAGATGTCTGCTTTAGTGTGCTTTCAAAACACATACTGTACCTTTACTTTATATTCAGCTATATAAATTCATGCTATGCCTTTATTGTATTGGAGTTAGTAAATCAGTTAATGCATGCAGCTGTTCTCTCTCAGTCGAAATGACAAAGCACATTTTTCAATATATAGCTAAGTAATATTAGTAAATATATAAATAACCTTCGGCGTCAAGATCAAGACTTGCTTCGGTCACTGCTGCAAAGATCAAGTTGCTAAAAGAAGCCAAGAGCTCCAAAAGCAACAAGTTGGATCACGGATGTAGTTTCCTTCAAGTGTGTTGGGTGTCGCTAGAGAATAAAAAATGTTTAAGTGAGATCCTCTCTTTTTTTAAACACAAATTTGCTTCAAATGTATTGAATCCTCTGCCTAGATTGTAACCAACTTGTTTCGGTGCAGAACTCGATCCAAGTCGTTTCCTAGCAACGCAATTCCAGCTATAAAATGTCAGTTTATGACAAATAATCAGCGTAAATATGTTATGAGACTGAACTTGCTTAAAGCGGGAGGTTTGATTGAGTCTATTAACACATTAAACCTTGTGTTGTCTTCCATTCGACCATGCATCGTCCTCCCGGGTCAAAACTGAAAATCAATTTTTCTAACGTTTTTGTCTCTTTTGGCGCTTTTTTCAATGTTTTTGGCACTTTGACGTTTAACGCTTCTTTTCATTATCATTTATAAACACCACTAACACCAACTCATTACTAGATTTACACTTATATTTGGAATTCTTGGCCAATAAACCTCATTTATAGGAAATTATACCTTATTCTTCAGTTAAAAAGCCTAGTTTTTAGACTAATATTAAAGGAAGGATAATCACAGAATGTGATTCCTGCTTTTGGATCAAATTCTTGGCTTCCTATTTTCTGAAAATTCAAATGATTGTATTTGATGTTTTTAACATTTTGTCAGAACAGTGCCATACTTAGCTATGAGGAATGCATGTTGGCCAAGCTCAGGGGGCTGAAAATATTATAATTATGGGATGTTTTTTGTACATTTTCCTCCAGCTGTTTTCCACCCTGTTAGGGACATAGGTAATCACAAAGTTTTAAAAATGTACAAGTGAAACAATACTGAACTTTTCTTGGATAGAATGTGTCCCTTCTGATAAAAGTGTCATTCTTGTTGCTGCTGCTAACAGTTTTATTATTTATGAAGAGTATATATCTTGAATATTAAGAATCTGTACCTTTTTGGTCCCCATTGTGTTGTCTAGTATGGGGAATTTAATCAATTAGAAATAAATGTATATGTATATGCATTACATGTACCTCACTTAACAAAACAACATACAAATACACCAAACACTTAATTTTGTGGTTAAAATATTTAAAAAAAAAATCCTTGCCTAACAGGGTGGAATGGAACATAACAGGGTGGAACCAAGTAGCTAGGTCTCTCTAACAAGTCAGATTCACCATATCCAATGATTTCTCCCTTAATGTCCTGCATGGTTAACCTACCATATTATCTGGAATAACATCAAAATAATAATAAAAATCCTGTGGGGTTCCACCCTGTTAGGCATGCATAACGTAACATGGTGGAACCCGACATGGTGGAATTTTTTTGCTAAGTTAGCTGTAGCTCTTTGAGTTAGCAACATTTAGCTAGCACACACTCTACAGATGAACAGGTCTTAAATAACTATTTCTAACATGTTTTTTTTAAATATTTTATCCAATAAACATTTTCCATAATATACACTAAAAGGGTGCAACTTCAAGGGTACCTCAAGCAGGTGTGTCACATGAAATTGAGAAAAATAAAGGAGAGAGTGACTGTTGGAGCTTACCTCAGTATTCCAGTTGAATTCCCTCCAAAAACAAATGTTGTCACTTCCTACAAATGGCTATATGGATTTGTAGTCTTTTTTGGGAGGCAAGAAAATACAGACTAACAGGGTGGAAAAAGACTGTGGGGACATAACTACAGAAAACAAATGTAGTGTCACCAGATTTACTTCCTTGACTAAAGGAAGTGTGCCCCAGTCTATCAAAGTAATAAAGAATAAGTTGAGGTTTTTATCATTTTATGGATTATATTTATTGAGGAAGTTGATTACATTGCATTGGGGACATGCTGAATTGAATGCATATACCACAGAAAAAGGTGCTTTAAAGAGACGTAAAAAAATAAAAGTAATTTATCTATGTTAAAGCAATAGAAAACACCTTAACACATAACAAAATTAATTTGTTATAAATATGTCTAATTTTAGACAATAATAAGAGTAAGGAAATCATTGGGACATGGAAATTTGATCCAAAACAGGAATCACTACGTTCAGTCGAGATACTGTTTTGAAAAATTAAAAAGAAACCCATATTTCTGATATAAACATTTAGACAACGGGTCAAATTTGACCTGAAGACAACACAAGGGTTAAAACAATATCAAAATACAATATCCTGATAATTATCTTGTCAATGACACAATGCATTAATAACTGTAGCAGACTGTGTAAGCATGACATTACATTTTTATTAAAACCAAGACAGTGACCTGTAATAATAACAATAACCAAAAGCAGCACCAACAAAACAGTGACAGGTATATTGTAACTGAAACAACACGTTTATAATCTTTACAGTAAAAGAGGTTTTGGCAAATGAAGTGAATACGCATTCTCATTTGGAATAATAACAAAGCTTTGTTAGTTTACATTTAAGACACAAAAAATTAGCGTTGGCCAAAGTTGAGCAGCTCAGTTATGGATCAAATGTTAGAATGGCAACATTTCAGTGTTCAGCTCCAACTCAAACATGGCCCTGCATAAACACAATGTACATCTAGACTAAGTCATTAAAAAATGGGAACTATCCAGGCTAGAACTGTCCGACTTGGCACACAGCTTGTCTTTTCATACAACAAAAGTGTTTTCCCTGCATTCACTGACACTTGGTCCGAATGCGCTACATTTCATACAGCTTAGGCATCTTATTCTTTTCACATTTCAAACTATCTTTTTTTGAATTTGTTGACTCCAATGTAGCTAACTTGTCCTGTAAACCCCACCTCTGTCTCATGCAAGTGCCCTGTAGTTCAGTTGCTTAGATAAATATACAGACTCAGTCACCCCCCTAAAACAAATTCTAATTACCTGTGGGGAAATAAATACAAAACAGATCCTCCATTAAGCTGAAAGGGCCCTCCTCCTCCTCCTCCATTTCTCTACCCTCCCTACCCCACTTGTCCCTCTCTATCGAGGTGCGGTGAAGGCCCCCTGGGCAGCGCTGGTGGCAGCGCTGGTGGCAGCACTGGTGGCAGCTTGGCGTACGACCTGATTGGACATGACTCCGGTGGCGAACTCAGCCTGGGCCTTCTGAAAGCTGGCATCAGTCTGCCTGTATAGACTGTGGACCTAAAGAGGGGGAAGAGCAGAACGCACTGACACCTGATACATGGAGCAATTCATCCTCATATCATGCACATTGTGAGGGTGAAAATGATACACAGAACCCGATATCGTGGCTATTCTTCAGACTGCTTGTGATCTACTGACCGCTTCATGGCAAGCGTACCACCTGGGCACAGCAGGTGCGAGTATTTCCACAGACCAGGTAGAAAGTATACAGCATGACAATTTGGATTTCATTTTCTCCCTTTTGCTTTATTTTAGGAGCCACTAGATCATGTCACAATATCTTTTAATTGTCTACCATTCATTTTTAGTCTTATGAAAAGCATTTACAACCTAGGTGCACATTTATATTGAAGTATTATTATTATTTGACTTAGACCTACTTATTCATTCATTGGATTCATATGAATACTTTACATGGACAAACAATTTTGATTACTTGTCTGCCTTTTTGCATGATTGCCTGCATTTTAAATACTACCTTTATTAATGTTATCTTATGTTAACATTGAGTGTCTAGTTTCTCAGTTATAATCAGATATTTCAAGTATTATGGTTATTTTTCAGGATATTCTATTTTATAACGAAGGTTTAAATAAGTCTGACATAAGTTACTATAGAAAAACATCCCTTCAGACTAGCCTGGTCCAGGTCAGGTTAGCTTTTAGGATTAACCAGTGTTACAATCAATCCTGACTAAAACAGTGCCCTCTAGAGGCATGTGTAACTATGTAGTTATTACCAAAGCCCGTCTACGGAAAGCCTTTTCACTCCCTATTTAGGCCTATTGTACCGAATTTGGTTGCAGTTCCACCAGAGTTCCACTGGGGGTGATCGCAGGTGAGTGCAAAATGAATGGGAGTCTATGGAGCTAGACGGCTAAATGTGTCTCTTTTGCCTAATTGTCGTTGAGAAATCTCAGATTTGATTGTAGTTTTTGCAAGTTCAACATGGAGTATAGGTCAAAAGTCCTTTCGATTTCTTACAGGTTGAGTCGTTGTTGCCCATAACACGCTAGCATTCTGCTAATGAATGCTGATTGGTCAGTGAAGGACTGATTACGACCAGAGATCCCGCTTGACGGCATCCGAAGCGGAACCAGAATGTCAGAGTGAATATTTTGGCGTGGTCTTTAAAACATTAGCAAACCTCTTTCTAGCACGTGTATTGACAGGGAGAGCCTAAACTGTCAGCTGTGTTGTCGATGCCTCGAGAGAAAAAAAGAAGTGACTCAGAGCTTGCCGTAAAGCAGAATCTCTGGCCGTATATGTGTATGACGTCATTGACATTTTAAAAGGCTTTTTAGAACAAAAAAGCCACTTTAAATAAATCTAACACCCAGCAGTGTGTATTTTCTTAGCCTCCCCTTTCAAATGCAACATTCAAATTACTAGACAAAAAAATATATTCTGAGAAAAGTAATTTTGAGGGGTATAGCTCCATAGACCACCATTCATTCTGCACTCGCCTGCGAGCGCCCCCTATATGGAACCAGAGTGGAACTGCAACTAGTTCAGAAGCCGTAAGTATCGAGAGTGGAACTTCTTCCCTTATTAGAAATTCTTTGTTATTACTTAGTTACGTTGTATCTTATCTTTGCGGTGCAACGGCTTTTATTTTAGTCAACCATGAATTAGAACTAACTTATAATTTACGCTATAACTAGGTTTGAACTTACACGCTGCTGGTGCAACAGGCTGCAGGATACTTTGGCATGTAAACACCTTATCCAGGTTTCTGATCATTGTGTGCCTCGTGCTAAGGTGTGTTATCAACTCAAGTTAAATAGTAGTTTGTCGATAAAATAAAAAAAGAGTTATCAAAGTAGTACAGTTCCAACAACCAAAGACCAAATGTAATGTTCAGGATTTAAGACAGGCAGACAGATGATCAGAAACCTGGATACTGTTAAGATCATGTTTGTAGGGACATGAATAACCAGGTTTAAAAAAAAAAAAAGCCACATCCTGAAATAGATAGAGGATAGTGTGACTGACACCTTGTCAAAAACACAACCTTAATTTAAGTCACTACCTGTGGATTTTCCCTGTATGTAAACAAATGTATTCAGCTTTCACCTTCTTCAGCATGACAACTCCCATGGCTGCTTGGGCAGTAAAGAGGACGGCATTCATCATCATGATCGCACCAACAGGGACACTGGTCTTCAGAGCAGCCAGGCTCACGATCCAACCGCTGAGGGGAAGAGACAGTGAAAAATAAACCAAGGAAAGAAACTGGAAAGAGTCGTGCATCTGTCTAACACAGAGATGGTTTGTTTATTAGTCATACCTGAAACCCCACCCAGGGATACCAATAGTCATGATGACGGAGACAACCACTTGGGCAAAGAAAACGAAGAAGAAGACAAAGAAATTGAAGGAGCTGTCACTCCTAGAGAGAAGAGATAATAGTGTTACAGTAACAGCTCAATGTCATTTATTCTTTATGTAGCTAACTTGTCCTGTACACCTAAGAAAAGAGCAAAAACTTTACACTGCAAGTGAAGGATAAAAGTTACAAATTCTGGCCAACACGTTTTTGGTGCGTTGGCTTTTTCACCAAGATGGTGGAACACACCTGAAGGCTTTGTACATGGGTCGGTACCAACAGATGAAGGAGCAGGGGGTGAAGAGGAGGCCCCAGAGGATGGCGAGGCCCAGGCCAACACCACCCGACGGGTCCACGCAGAACATGGCCATGGAGGAGATCAGGTTGAAGAACAGCGTGCAAGTGCATACTGGACATTGATAAAATAGCATGAAAGGGAAACAGAAGGAAGAATGGGAGTGGTTGAACAAGAATGAACAGCACAGCAGTCGGAGTTTATAGATAAACTCTTTGTTGCTTTATTACAGATCTGTGTACTAAAACCCAAATCCAACACACCCCTCCCAACTCTAAAGAAAGAGCCAACTTGCCAGGACTTTGGCTGATGCAATATGATGCTATTTATTACCCTCCTTTGCCTGCTGCTTGGTTTAGAGTTGGCTCATTCAGTTGTCCCTCTGTCCAGGCTCAAACAGGTTTTGTTTTAGGACATGCCTGAGCTACAAGAATGATCATCCTTTGAATTTTGTTAAAGGCCATTTTTATAAACAGTTTTTTGTCTGTTTTAAATAGTACTACTGTACTGTAGTCTCGCATTGCCAGACCTATCTCCACAGCGCTGGGGAGGAGGGTCTGGCTAGTCCACATAGTAGTCCGGGATGGGAGAATGTGCTCTGGTTTATTGGCATTACTTTAAACCAATCACAACCGTCTTGGGCGGTGCTAAGCGCCGAGAGGAGCCATGGTGGCACTGCAAAATAGCTTCGGGAAGGAACTTGTTTTGGTGAAAGATGTGTACGTTCAAAGGTTGTTTGAGTCGTGCAACAGAAAACTCAGATTGGACAGATAGTCTAGCTAGCGGTCTGGATTTACCCCGCAGAGATCTAAGGGGCAGTTAAACATACTCCTCATAAATCGACTGGAGTTTAAAATTACAACACAAAGAAAGCGGAAGGTAACGGACATCCGGCCGAAAAGTGACATCTGGCAGAATTTCCGGCAGAACGAGAGCAATCCTGGAAGTGGAACATCGTGGGTATAGACTAACTGTACTGTAACTGGGGTTTTGTTTTGATTTTGTTAATAAAATCAATGTGTTTACATTTACTTAAGTTCTTAACAAGGACAGCAGTTTCAAACCATTTTAAAAACTTGTCTTTACAAATAGATCTTTGTTTCCAGTAACACCGCTACCACGATAAAAAGTGTTTGATGTTCAAACCTGTAATCATATGACTTATAGTGAAATTTACTTTGGGTACATGGAGTGTGATTGACCTCTCTACCACTTTGATTTATGACAGATTTAGCATTTTGTGTAGCTTATATATTACAATATTTAATTATAACTATATTAGGTGTCAAGACAGAAGTTTAAAAAAAACCTGAGTTATCCAAAAACAGTAATAAGGAACTTAAACATACAATTCATATTGTTGTTTACATTTTATAGCTTTATAGGCCAGAGGTTCCCAATCCTGGTACCAGGCCTTGGAATATTAGCTATAATTCAACAATAAAGCAGAACTGCTTTTGCAGTAATTAGATCAAAATTATAAAAGGTTACCATTCCACCATCAGCATTCAGCAGTAAAAAATAAATATAAAGCTAAACAAATTCTTTTTTGCTTTCTGTTTATTTATTTTTTATGCTCTCTCTCTCTCTCTGGTTAGCTCACTTTCTGCCTCACTTTATTTTCCTCTTTCTTTCTGTCTCTCTGTCTGCATCAAAGTTCATTTATTAAAACATTCCAGAACCCAAACTTACATTTATGAACATGCATATGAACTCGAAAAAAAAGAAGTAATTTAAGGCCCCCTTTAACTTTTTCCCACTGTGCATGCTGACGGGATGTGGAGAACAATTACGATCTGAAGCTTTGGGTCGGTTATTTTCAACAATTTGAATTGATTATTGCGTACGGTAGATTCCCCCGGTGAAGATAGCTAAACCATCTTCAACTTTTGGTGGACACTGATTTCAGCCGGGTCCTGCCAAAGTCCTCGATCTGGCAGTAGAGTGTCAGAGTCTTTGTGCAAACATTCCAGCTCTTACTCCGGACAGTACAGTCACACACAGACATGAGTCAGCTCTAGGTTCACTTTCTTACGTGATTGTCTCAGTTACAAAACCTCCCCCATCTGCTAAAGTGTCAACAGATGGAGATTTTAAATTTTCACTACGATCACATACACAGTACGAATTCCCCATGCAAGCACAACAACGCAAACCCCTGGAGAGTTTAAACACTTTGATAATTATGTTACGTTATGACACTGCAACAATGTTGCTGGGAATTCACACAACAGGGCATAGTAAGAGTTACAGGAACTCACATATCCAGAAGTAATACATGATGGTGACGGTGCGCTGGAAGCGCTGAGTGATCTCGACATTGATGTCCTGGTAGAAGCAGGGGCCCACAGGGCAAAATGAAGGCAGTGGGGGCCAGTTATTCTGACGGGCTGATAAACAGAACAGTGGGAAAACGTCACTAACAGTGATTTCTTTTGAAATCATTAAATCAATAATCCATTAAGGTATCTTAGGTATTTATTTCCCCTCTTATCCTCCCTCTCTTACAGGCTCCAGGTCCCAGGCTGTGTGACTCAAGCTCTCTCTCTCTCCTCTCCAGCTCCTGGGCTTTCTTCTCCAGCTCCTCCTGCTTCTTCAGGAGCTCTGCTGTGGTAGCATTCACTGCAGTCTAGCACAGTAAGACACAAAGTAAATGATGCATCCGAACTGCATGCCAAGTTTCAAAGAGAGATGCTATGTCTGGTATCATAAATAATAAAAAGGATTATTTAAAACGTGGTAGCATAGAAGCTTCACAGAGGACAGGCTTTCAAGGTACGCATGGGAACTTTTGTATCAGCATTGACATCTAGTGCACATTTCTATTTTTCAAAATCCAGTAATAGCTTAAGTACAATCCCATTTTTGTGCAACCAACTGCCATGTGCGGACCTTAAGATCAGATGCTGAACCCTAGTCGAAAGTGACAAGCAACAAGTGTTTACAATGCAGCATGTATACCTGGGAGAAATTGGAGCCATAGTTGCGAGGCTCAGTGGGTGTAGTCCTGCTGGGTGGGGTCTGTGCAGGCACAGATGGAGCAGAGGGAGAGGTGGCTTCATACGGAGGTGGAGGCTGGTAAAAAACAGACATCATACATCATTTGACCTTATCCTGTAAGCACGCCCAGAAAGAATATAATTTCACGACTTTCCGCATTGAAAATTGCTTAATTTGTTTTCTTCTTCCCATCAGTAACTTCACATATAAAGCATTATACTGCATGTACAGTAATGTGGCAATAGAATTTTACTGACACTTAGAGTTTAAAATGTATGAATGAATGAACTCTGAACTACGCACAAGCTTACAAACAGTCAGATCCTAAATACTGCATATTAATTTTCAAACAATACAACAAAAAGAAAAAAAACTAAGAAAAATGATTTGAATAATATTTACAATCAGTTTTTAGACCTTCATGTCTGCAACAAAATGTATAAATCACTGATTCACTTCATCGATACATAATGCATGTATGAATGTATGTATCAATGTATGAATGTTTGTATGTATGAATGTGTGTACAGTATGTATGTATGAATAACTACTGGAGAAATCAGAACATATGAAAAACTTAATAATCCATCTTGCTTTCTTTTCCAGCCTTTTGAGACAAAGTTCGCAAACTTAAACAACCATTCAACTTTTTTTAAATCCGTGCACCAGAATATTTCAGGGTTAGACATTTTTCAATCTTAACAAAGTCCCTATGTAATAATATTTATATATATGGTTTGATTTGTTCACTCAAGAACCTACATTTTATTCTAACACAAGTAAATAGCTTTCATATTTTCTCCCAAATCATAGACCGCCATCAGTTGTAATTTCGTAAATATATGAGTTGTATTTTGTGTAGTGTTTGTGTAATGTGAAGTAATGTCTAATGTTTGTGTATTGCCTAAATTGTATTGTCACAAAATAGACTGCAGGACCCAAGGAAGAATAGCTTCTAGCTTATGCTGAAACTAGGCCTGGGCAAATATTCAATAACTTATCATATCGTGATAGTTGATCAATATCAAACATGTTCAATATATACTAATAAGAGACGGGACCACCAAATCTAGCAACTGGGTTTGTAAGACAGACTTATTTACAGTATTTGTGTGTTTTTCATTGTTGTGTCGACATTGGGGTTGATAATTGAAGAACAGTTGAATGTTATATTAAGTGTTAAACAGAAATGTTTAAATTTAGCATGTTTGTTCTTAGTCTAGGTAATTCAAATTATGAATAGTTATCAATATCGATCAATATGATCAAGCAATATCGTGATATACCTCTCAGCCATATCGCCCAGGCCTAGCTGAAACTAATGGGGATCCAAATAAACAAACAAACAAACCATAATCTGGCTGGAAAAAGCGAATAAAGCACATCAGATCAAAATTTTTCCCAACTCATATGTCATTGTGGGCAAGCAGGATGCTTGTGCTCATGCACTCCGTTTGAGATGACAGAGATATACAAAGACTAGTTCAGTTTCAAAAGAATTCCATGTATAGTTCCTATTGCTGTAGTATTTGCCAATATCAACAGCTGACAGGAAGTACACATGGACCCAAGCTGTTTCCTAGCAACAAAATGTCAATGACACGGCACATAACGTAGACCCAAGCTGTTTCCTAGCAATAAAAATACTCAAATCTATAACATGCATATCGCAAAGCAATGAGTATATTTCAGCTCTTTCATCGCAATTAGTCTTAATGAAGTACATTTGTACAATCCAGTCCTCCTAACCAACGGAGCAAAGCAGGCAACTGCCCCCCAGGGACCCCAAAACTCTAGGGACACTTTTACTGTTTGATACTTACTGTGTGTCAACTGGCATTTTAATTAAGATTATATCTCAGTTATATCTTGCACCAATAAAGCAGAAGATCATCAGCTGACATTATAATGGCATTATGATAGCTGCAGTTTTATTACACAATCTTGAGGTACTGTATTGTAGGGAGGTTTTTTAGCCTGGCTCCAGACAACTGAACTGCCACCGCCATCTGTGATTTCTTCATCGAGTCAAATAGATTGAATGAAGGAAGTGAAACGAAATGGCAATTTGGTGTGATTATCAGGCTACCGATGCTCTGCAGTGACCTACAAAGTTAAATGCAGTCAGTTACTTTATCTGAAATTTGATTAAACACACCAATCTTTAGTTAATGTTTTGTTTATAACGTTCAAATTCATTTTACGTGAGTTTATGCATTAGTTCTTCCTACAGGTAACCTCCATGGGCTTGCACCCATCTCTGGAAGCAGGCTGATAGACACTGTAAACACAATAGACTTCTGAAGAGTAGAAAAACTACAAACTATTGGATTAAATATTAAACTAAATAGCAATTCAGTCTGATTATCTAGCTACATTTCTGCAGCCTCATGCTTACACGTTGCATAATTCTAAATTAACTTGTATTCATTCAAATTACCACACAGCAAACCGGGAGCCAGGCGTTTGTGTCTTTAAAAAAAACCCAGTACATCGCTAATCGTACATAGTTTTCACTGTTTTTGTTTTAATTTTTCTCTGTGTTTGTCACAAACTTTAAAATAGGGCATTTCAGACAAACAAAAATAATAATAATAATACAAATTTTTTTTTAAAAATGGATGATGTATGATTAAAATATCCATCCATCCATCTTCGTCCGCTAATTTTATGGAAATGTTTTTGATTGCTGAATGTCAATAAAAAAAGGAACAATATTTAAAAAAAGAAAAGAAAACCTGTACAAAATAGATGGTTAATAGAGGTAACGCAGTACATTTTTCCCCCAACTCTGTCCTAGGAGTGGGAGAAAAAAAATTGATTCTTAGATGCTTTGTGATTCTCTCTTGAAAGATTATGTCTCAATGAAGAGAAGTAATTAATCGACATTATGGCCGCCTCTAACAATTTTGTAAGACCGGGCTATAAAACATGTGCATGCTGTTTACCTTCAAAGCTAGGCTTCTCTCTTCTTACATTTTGGTGAGTATGGCTGAGCGTGAGCAACCGCAGATGGATACAATCCGACCAGCACCCCCTGGTTTAAAAGCTAGTGTATGAAAGCATTTTGGCAGACAAGGGCCACACTGTATGCAAGTTGTCACACTTTTGTTTCTTTTCTTGTTGGTTCTTTGCAATGCTGGGAAATATGTTGGCAAATGTAACCTTCCAGTTGACACATCTCTTCCATTTGTTTCTACTATTGTATTAATAAACGATAATGGAAGTAAATGTATTTGTTGTCTATGGACCATTACAAATATGCCGTGCTTTAAAAATAGCAAGTATTCTCACAGTGAGAATAAATCGTGTATAGAAATCTAAAGTGTGAATCCATCGATAATCGTTTTATAATCGCATCGTAGCCTTCTGAATCAGAATCAAATCGTAAGGTGCCTAAAGATTCCCACCCATACTCTGTCCCTGCAAAAGTAAACATTGCAAGCCCAGGCATGACACTTTTACATGTACAGTACATTATCAACAATTACCCCTTATTATTACCTTATTATCTCACAGAAAACAAAGAAATCTTACTTACCCCAGTAGTATTATCAAATGGGTTGTAAAGGTCCAGTGTGGCATATCCTGTGTTGCTGCTGTGTTGAGTCACTGCAGGGTCCTAGCAGACCAAAAACAAATGATTATTCATTTCACACAGTAATACATTTGACTTGGTCTGCTGGAACATGAATCCTTGTCAAACAAACCTGAGTGGCTTCTATTGATGTATTCATTGTTAATAAGAGCTTCAAGTGGGCAAAGATTAAGAAGGGCAGAAAGGCCCAGAAAAAAAGCCACACACGTCACATGAGCAACAACACGCCTGCTATTACACAGAGCCAACACCAATGACTTCCGCCAATCAAACACACACCATGAAAAACTACGCTGACACAGGCTAATTTTAGATTAATATTTCATTTCACCCACTTGGAAAGGGTTGTGGTCGTCCATCGGCTCTGGAAAGCTTGTGTATTTTGACATATCGATGGCGGGTTGTTTGGGAAAAGAGAGCTAACGTCAATTAGCCACCACTTGCTGCTAATGTTAACGTTAATAAACACAAGTCACGGCGAGGAAGAAAAGCAGCGGTTGGGTGTCTTCTAGCAGACAAAAAGCTGCATTAGTTTCTTTTCTAAATCGAAAGGGCGGGCGATGTAGTCGGTTTATCCAGTCAACTAGCTACCCGCCCCTCCGGTGGTCATCTCCCCGCAGTCTAGATAACAGTGAACACGATTTACGGACAGGTTGACGGTTGTATGTATTCCCCGCTGTTTTTTGTTCAAACCAGTCCTCACTGTCAAGATGAAAAGGATCGCTGGAAAGCAAAGCAGATCCTTTATTTTCTCTGTTTCTCCTGTATACTAATAACGGTAAACAGCCGAGGAACAGGAAGTAACCATCCGTCATGTGACTGCTGCTGCGGCACAGAAGCACGTGGGAACATGAGGGGGCGTGGCCAAGCATGTGTGCTGCCAAAAATGGTTAAAGGTTAAAAAAAACAACACAATGAAATGTATAAACTGTAGTGCAATGGTACACAGTAAAAAGGTGCTGAAAATAAATATGATATTTATATATATATATATTTAGATATATATAATGATATTTTATAGGCTAATTTACTGTAAGGGGATTCTTGGTGTTATAGGGTTATTGCACAGGGATTTTTCTGGCACTATGGACTGATGTTAACTGTTTATACAATTATATTATACCATATAAATCATCTTAATTAAAATTATAAGCTGATAATAGATATACATCTTGCATTTGATTGATTTACTGCCAAAAGGTGTGCAGATTTGTCATTGACCCTTATGGAAATTCATTGTTTGCTTTTAAGCATACAATGGCAACTAAACTTTTGATCTGTGAATTATAAACCTAATACTTTTGAAAGAATATTCTGATTATATATGATTTGGGCATCTAACTCCACTCTTAACATTTGCTGCCTGTAGGCTATTGAATGTTTGATCTTTGCAACTGTTATGTTTTCATGTTTTTAAAAGATACGTTCCTTCTCTTCCAGTAGATGTCAGCCTTGTGTCTTAAATAGTTTGCTCCCACTTCCCAGGTCTTGCTGACTGTGATTCTTAGGAGGAATGTGTGATGCAGCAAAAGTAACATTGATCCTTCTTTAGCATATTTTATTATTACCTTGGACACATGTCTTCAACATTCATCTTGAATCATTGTTGCTTCAAGAATGTTATTTTCATGGAACTTATTAGATGTGAGTTTCCTAGAGTTGTTGTTCTCTTAGTGGTCCCAGCTTGTATGAAGGGTGCATTCTTAAAGGACCTTTTCATAGGCTTTTCTCATATATGACCCTTGCAGTCACATGTTGAGCAGCAGCTGAAAGGATTCCTCCTTTAGTTTATACACACTTCATGGCTTAATGCCCTTGTATAATCCAGCCTGGTCTCTTTCTTCTCTTCTCCTACCAATCACATGGGTGAGGGCAGTCATATGATTTCAGAACATACACATGTCAGACTGTCACGCACACATGCAGTACTCACATAGCCCTTTTCATAGACAATCTGTACATTCTGTACTGTTTCTTGACCGGGACGCTATTGTAATTAATGAACCGATCTTAACACATATAGACTGTCATATGCACAGGTAGGCAACCATTAATACAAATTACATATAAGGGTTTTGCGTTATGGGAATATAATATTTATGTATATCAGTGGTAGTCAGGACCACTTCTGGAGTCAGAAGATGATGGCTGAGCATCCAGTTTGATTTCCCCTTTAATTAACTTTCAGGTCATCTTACATCATAATGTCTGACAGTATCACATAAAAGCTATATGATGTTTACACTGAGTGAAATATTCAAACCCAAGGCTCTATGTTTTTTACGGCTGTACCATTGCATCAAATGGGAACATTCTAGATGTCTTCTGCATCATTTTAAAAGCATTTCTCAAAAATTTAGCCTGACACAATTGGTATCTCTGGAAACGTTGGGCTCTCTTGAAATAGAGCTCTGTGGGTTTGAAAAATGTTTTGACTGCACAGCTTGAGAAAAACATGTTTATGTTTATTTATTTTTTTACCTTTTCAGGCCTCTGACGCAATCTAAAAACAAAGAAGAAAAGATAATAAAATCTAAAAAGAGCTCATGTGCAACCTGTGACAATGGGGCCCAAAGATGACAGACGTTTGTTTTTAAGGTTTAGGAAAACAATGTCTAACGGAGGTGGAACAAGTATCTACTGATTAATTACAACATTACAACATTAATGACCATAATACAGGGAGGTGAGAGTGGAACTAAGGCTGTTTAATATTACTGCCACTGAAAGTCTGATTCATAGATCAATGCATTTATACTTTACACTTAGCTGACACTTTCATCCAAAGCGACTTACAATTGCTATATATGTCAGAGGTCACACTCCTCTGGAACAACAAGGGGTTAAGTGTCTTGCTCAGGGACACATTGGTTGATGTATCGCAGTGGGATTTGAACCTGGGTCTCCCACACCAAAGGCATGTATCATATCCACTGCGCCATCACCACCATGCAGCCATTGAGATTAAATTAATTTTCGATGGAGAACCATATAGAAACATAGCTGACATGTAGATGCTGGGTGGAAATGGATGTGGCATGGTTAGGATAGCAAAGAATTTTTACAGGCACATTAGTAATGAAAACTTATTTGCTTAACTGTTGCAACTAAATGAGCAGGAATCACCACTTGTGTTGTAGGCTTTACTTTGTTTGTCTTCATGCCCTGGTCTAGCAACGTCTGTGTTTGTCAGCTGACTCCTGTGAACCATCGTTTCCTCTAATTGCCCTGTCATGATTGGTCCAGATGGCCCCGATTTAAATGCTGGGCTCGGTTCCTCCCTGTCCTAAAACCACAGCATTCTTCAGCCAATCGAGCAATGCAGGCTCCATGACATCACTGCCTGAGGAATGAACTGGCATAACAGTTGTGTGTGGAAAAGGACCCAGCTAACAAGGAGGGACTGGGTGGTTTAGACTGCTCCTATGAGGATAACAACCATTAGTCAACCAGTCAAAGGGGTCATTTAGACAGAATCAGGCGTCTCGTGTGTGTGTGTGTGTGTGTGTGTGTGTGTGTGTGTGTGTGTGTGTGTGTGTGTGTGTGTGTGTGTACGCGCGCACAACACCAATTTTCTTATTGCGCAAATAACAGGAACTTTCCAAGCACTGCGGTTTTGATGAGTGCTTACACAAAAACATTGGTTTTCATCAAGGCCATTGAAAACATACTTTCTGCTTGGGAGACATAATAGCAAGTACATGACGAGTGAAGTTAGTGTAAACCATGCATACTTTAGAAAGTAAGTACATTTACTCAAATCCAGTTTTGATGTACTTGGACTTCACTTGTACATTTCCATTTTCTGCTACTTTTTACTGCACGACATGTATTTGACAGCTGTTGTTACAAGTTACTAAAAAACGTATGGTTATTGTTAACAATTAAACTAGCGGCTCCCAACCTTTTTGACTTGTGACCCCTCACAAAAAGCAGGTGTGTTTGTTCCACCAAAGATACATTTCCCATCTAAACTTCTCACATGGTTTAATTTAAATAACTGTACACATTGTTAAACATTTCACAAAAAAGCAAAGATTAGAGAAAAGTCCAAAATATTCAAGTAATTTTCTGTAGCAGAACATTTTTTCTGGACCACTGGACTTATTTACCTAAATGTACAGTATGTTAAGTAGCTAAAACTAGCTACACCTAAACCTGCTACAATAATGCATCATCCATCAATGTTAACAATTGAATAATGAAATTTACAGTATAATAATATATCAGAACAAGCACTTTTAAGTCCATTTTGCTGATATTAATAATTCTTCTGTAAGAAAAATGATATATGCAGGACTGTAATTGAGTATTTTTACATTGTGGTATTGGTAGTTTTACTTGAGTAAAGGATATGAGTACATCCTCCAGACACACACACATTTACCCACAGAGGTTATTGAGAACATTCATCCCGAAGGAGACCTCAATCCTCCTGCTGCATGCTCAGCACAGTGTATAAACTGGGAGGCACTTCAGAGGGGCGCTTGTCGTCACATTGTTTGAAAACCTGGAAAAACCATCACAGCCTGTGAACCATAGCAGTACTCTCCTCAGGAAGTGCCTGAGAGACCCTGAAGGTACATTTTTCACAGCAAGGTGAAGTCGGCCTCAGACTTAACCACGCAGTTGCGTTTTAGTTGAGTCAAAGAAAGATTTTAGGGACTCTGAACATCATTTTCAGCTAATGGTACTCTCTCTTCACATTTCAAGTTTGAATATTAGTTTGCATCCATTATGTTAAGGTTTTTAAGGGAGCAGCTGGAAATCTCTTTGCACATAGTAAGAGGAAGCCACTTAACACTTTGTACCTGGGTGCAAAGCCAAAGCAAAAGGGGCGGGGGAATTTTATATTGAGCTCATTCTGTAAGCTGGAGAAGGCAACATACAAAGTACAACCTCTCCTGATGATATGAAATAACTTTCTCATGACCACTCTCTCTCTTTCCCTCACTCATTTTCCTTTCCACTCCCCGTTTCCCTCTCATCTTTGCCAAATGTCCCTCAAAGCGGAGTTTATAAAATATGAATTGTCTTTGGGCGTTTTTAAAATAATTGAGTGAGCTACGATGACACAAGAGCATACAGAGGACAAGGTACTCGATTGCAAACAGAAAGATGGAGGGGTGAGAGGGTGTGGAATAATCAGGAGAATATGAAAGACAGACAGTGATGTAAAGTGATAAGCAGACGGACGACGAGGGAATGGGAGGTATGGTGAGGAGGCAACATAAGAATGAGTGTTTGAAAAGGAATGGTCAAACAGTAAATTCATATAAAACTGTTTATTAACATGTTGAAAAAGGATTTAGACACAGCTTTTAGAAAAGGAATGTGTGACATTTCTATATGATACATAAAGAGCAAGTTCAGCTCTGGTGTTATAAAAGCAACTACTGTGCCAACATACATTCATGTAAACTGAAGCCTTTTCTACACAGTGCACTGTTTGAGCTGTGACCAACATCTGACTGGCAGGGAGGAGGACGACGAAGAAGGAGAAAACAAGGCGAGTAAATGTAAACCATGCATGAGGCACAAAACAGGAGTATTGTATGACATGTCTTGAACACATTTCCTCATTCCCTCTCATATACTCTGGTGCAGACAACATCCCCTGCAGTCATTGTCTGAAAGAAAACAGCGACAAATAGGCAGAGTTTAAACTTTTGATACCACTTACTAATAGAGCACACGTATTAAAGGGTTTATAAGTTGTAACTAAGGAAAAAAAGGAGGGAAAACTTCCATTAGTTTGACCTGGGAGTGTTCCTGCATTATTCCAAGATGGCTATCCCAACTGCTAGCCTTGTAGTATCATTTAAATCAGCATCACATAGCTGCTAGCATGACTGTAGATGTATTTTACCTGGCAACCTAAAAGTTGATCTTATTTATGGCTTAAAAATGATCTATATAAAACATAAGTAAATTATGTCATAGCCGAACCTTTTATGAAAGGTGGTAACTTCTTTTCTGTAAAGCTCTCAGATTCACCAATTTTAGTTTCAGTGTTTTATTTTTAAATCTGACACACTATCTGTCTATAAAGATGTGTATTGGTGCTGTACACAAAATGATTACCAGTATCAGTTCTCCATCGTTGGTCAGCTCTCGGGTCCACGCTGTCTTGGGCCCATCACCTTTCTGTAAAGTCTGTTCACAGCTGATCTTGCTGTCTGTTTCCCACTTAGGAAAACTCTGCAGGGATTCATAAGAACAAGAATATGAATCACTTAAGTGCTTTGGACTCTATAAAATTATAGCAAAGCTTGGGTTTCGTCCTAACTGGGGACCAGTGTGCCGATCACGGAATTTCAGAACCTTTTTATGGCCTGTTAGAAACAATGTCCTTCACGCAGCGTGAACAGATGAAGAACAGATCCATGTATTATAACCAGGATTCTGGAGTTGCACTGAAATTATTTCCATATGTTTCTTCTGTGCTAGTTATGCTGTTCTTGGCTAAAATCTGGAATGCATGCAATGACATTATAAAGGAATGTTATATGGGATACCGTGCAGGGACGTCCATCCACTGTGGTCTCATTGAAGGACTGACCCACGGTGAAGGAGACATGGGTGGTGCGGACGCTGGTGGATGTTTTGATGGACAGACTCTCATCCTGCTGGGTGATTTCCACTGCAGGGCTGGAGGCTGCTGTCGCTGCAATCTTCCTCAGGAACACATTCACACCTGTTCACACACAAACAGGACTAATATCTAACTGGTAACTGTGGTGAAAGCATCACCTGTATTGTTTTTGAATATAAGGAGCATACAAGTGGTTTAAAATGTTTATGGCCTAAACAACCACACTTTATCCATAGCATATTATACGTTTTTACTCTGATTTCTTACCTTCTAAGCAGCAAAGTTCATTCAGTACAGCACGTAAATCAATCTTTAGGTAATCCATCAAAGTGACTCTTTCAGCACCTTTTTTTTGGACAATGTTACATTATTGCTGTGTGGTAATGCAGCTGTGAGCAGGGAATGTTTTGAATTTTTTTCCTTGCTTGGTGGTCCTTGAAACTAAATTATGTCATCTGATATTTGAGAGTCAAAAGCCGCAAAGCAGCCTTTATAACACAACAACCAAATTCATGTAATCCTTTTCACAATGTCTGTGTTTGCTTATCATTTGTCTTCTCAGTTTGATACAATAAATGAAATGCTTTTTGGCAACCTAAACATTTTCAAAAGTCTGTGTGTGCTGTTGCATTGCCACACAATAATAACATAACTTTGATGAAAAGAAAAATAAGGCGGTGAAAGTTTCATTGTGATTAATTTCTCAGTTTTAAGTCTCTGCATGCTGACTTTTTTGCTGTACTGAATGAACTAAAACCAAGAAAATGAATGTAATAATTTATAGTATGCTTCAGAAAAAGGTTGCCAGTAATGTAAAGCATACCTGACAGGCAAAACCACTGATATGGTCCTTTAAAACACTAATTACTGTGAAATTGTTCAAGACATTATTCAGCTCGGAATTAAAATTCGGTCATTGTCCACTCAACTCAAAACTCCATTGAAGCTGGTATAACGCTTGTTAACCACCATAGTTCGAGCCTTATCCCGACCAAGGGATAGTAGGCTAATGAAAGCCATCATTTCACAGCTGCAAAAGATGTTTCTTTGTGGTCGTATTACATCTCTTTGTGGCTACTTTGTGTCATTTTGTGTCTCATTTGAATGACTTTCCAACAAGAAATGTGAAGTCACTTCAATCAGAGGCCCTGATCCCTTGGGCCCATGGGCCTGTGCCTGATAGTCCCATGGTTGACGAACATGCTAAAAAACAAGAAGTTTAATGTCAAACCACATAGCTAGCAGGTGAAATGTTTGCTATTGCTGTTGAGATTACACAAGGTAATCACAGTAAATAGTGGACGTAGTTTCTATTGGAACACAGAGTGCGAACGCGACACACACACACACACACACACCCTAGATTGGGTCAGTGAGGCCCAGGGCAGTGAAGGAAAGTCAGTCTCAGATCCGGCTGGCTGCTGGGGCCCATGTCAAGGCTTAGTTCCGTTTACACTGGATCTAATTACAACCGCATGAGGAGGACCCTGCTTTAGATGAGTCTAATTTAACATTCCTCCACAGGCTATTTGTCTTCAGATTTTTAATGGATGCCACTGGCTGGCCCTCACCTGACCTCTCTCTCTACTGCTCTCTTATAACTGGAGTCCATACAGTCTCGTTTAGCTTAAAAATACCAGTATTTCCATGAACAGAGGTTAGCAGGGCAAAAGCAAAATGTTACCACAGAGAGCCACTTCAAACCACTTTGGTTCTCAGTTGACCTCTAAGCCAACTGGATTTCCAGTAGATAACGCCACTGACAACATGATTGACAGGTCATTGCGCAGTAGACGCTTCCCTTTCCTTTTTCTTTTTTGCATTTTAACAATAGAGCTGAATGATTGATGATAAACCAGATAACAATGCTGCTTGACTCTAAACTGGCATCAACGTTTTAAATGTGCATGTAAAGCATTTTCATTTAAAGAGTTAGAAGAAGAAGGTTGGGGAAAAAAATGCATGCATATGCAACCCTGTCTTGTGTTGGAAAACATTAGATAATCAACTTTACTGGGCATTTTAAGCAAATTAAATAAATAATCTATCTATGCGTGTAACCTATAAAATGCCTCAAATGCATTACTCACCCAGTTCTTTCAAAAGTCCCTCGAAATTTTCGGAACTTTTCATTTTCCATTTTCCTGAGAAATCTGGGGTTTTCTTCTCCATTTCCATTCTTTTGCAGGTAGAATAGATCGTAGTAAGCCGGTTCTGACTGCAGACTCCCCGGTTTGTGGTCTGTCTGTCCCCCTCCGTTAACCGGTTTGTAAAGCCGTCTCCGCTGCCTGCATCTGCGCTTCCATTGATTGGCTGACAGCTCGCCTGGATCTGATGTGGGTCCAGCCAATACAGAGGCCGGTGGCAGGGAGGGACTTTCCCCCTGATTCTGACTGTACCCTCCACCTCTGTCAGTATGGTGAAAGATTTGGATACGAGCTGGAAAATGCACTTCCAGTAAGTCCTTTGATGTTGATGGGCAATTTTTGTAAAGTTGGTGACACGTTAGCCCCAATTAGCCTATTTGATAAGAAGTCCAGAAAATAAGTGGTAGGGCGTAGCCTACAATGAATAGAGAAAATTGATGAAACTTTGTATTCTAAAAAAAAAACACCCACAACCTGAAGTCATGTGTTAAGTTTTCTAAGCTCTGGAATGTGAAATCAGATATAAGGGTTAATGTGTTCAGCTCCAGAGTTGGGGGTGGTAAAGCTGGTAATGAAAGAGCAAAAAGATAAGACTTACAGCTGGAGGCACCCATCCAGGAAAGTGCCATCAGCATTTTCACTCTAAAAAGTACAATTAAAATATATAGAGAGAGGGGACACATCAGTCTAATTCATTATGACCAAAGAGCACATACTAGGCTATAGGCTATCAGTTTTATTTACCCAACAACACATCTCATCCTGTCTTCACCTGAACTGGACAGGGGTGGGTTACATATCTTCAGGGCTATATGTTACTGTTGTAAACAAACAGAGACTTAAGACAACATATGTCAACACATACAAGAATACATCCAGCTCATGCTTAAATCCTTCAGTTCTGTTATCAACTGTTGTATATCTAGGTAGTTTTGTTTATTTCTATGATACAATAATTATACTATAGCAGCACTAACGCATGCAAATTTAGGATAGTAAGTAGGTAGTAGTAGTAACATTATGTTTTTGATGTGTTACTGTAAAAAAAGTCAGGCTGAATTGGGTTGAATTTAAATTGGATCAAAGTTACTGACATTGTTAATTAATTGGCTGATTCAAAAATAACCCTCCCTCTGTTTCTCTTACATTTAAATGTGCATTCAAGTCCAAATTGACCTAATTGGTATTTCCTGTTAGGCCATGATGGTGACAAAGCAGAGTGTACATTCAGGGCATGTGATATATGATTAAAATGTGGGAAAATAATAATAAAAAGAAACAAGGAAACAGAAGAATGTGTGTAAAAGTAGGTGTCAAATAAAAAAAATATATTCTTCTGCCCTGCAGCGAGCTAGACACAGCTGCGTTGAAGACCTCAAACAATTGTTAGAACAGTATTTGAAAACACAACACACTCAACGATAGAGGTTACAAAGAAATAGCCTAAGTAAGATAAATAAGTTAGAAAAAAATATTTGTAACAAGTAGGCCGATAGAATAGCTGTCAAAGTATCACAGGAAGTACAACACTATAATTCATCTAGTAAACATATAGTGGTGCTCATAAGTTTATGAACCCATGCTAAAGTTGACTAAAAAGAGGAATAAAAAAATCATCTTTTGGAAATTGATCTTAATGCCTTAATTTAAAAAAATGAGGAAAAATCCAACCTTTAAGGACACCAATGTTCTTTGTGAATGAATAATGTATTGTAAATAAATAAATGTTCTTCCTTAAACTACAGGGGGCATAAGTCAGTACACCCCTATGTTAAATTCCCATAGAGGCAGGCAGATTTTGATTTTTAAAGGCCAGTTATTTCATGGATCCAGGATACTATGCATCCTGATAAAGTTCCCTTGGCCTTTGGAATTAAAACTGAAACAAACCATACCTAGAGATTGGCATGGTTTTATTTCAGTTAGCCTAATAGCTGGTTTGATTTGCATTGAGAGATGATCTTATGGAAAGTACCCCATGCCAATATCTAGGTATGGTGAAGGGTATGTGATGATGTGGGGCTATTTTAATTCCAAAGGCCAAGGGAACAACCAAAGGTCAGATTTTTCCTCAGTTTTTTAAATTAAGGCATTAAGATCTTAAAATCTGTCAGATTTTAATTCCTCTTTTTAGTCAACTTTAGCATGGGTTCATAAACTTATGAGTACATCCACAAAAGTAAAAAGAGTTACATAACAGTTAATAATCAAACGGTAAATTAGCAGTTATAGGCAACCATGTTATGTTAGCAACACATTAGCTTCGGGCAGCTAGAAAGGATAGCTAGGTTTGCAATAAACTGATATATCTCCAATTACAAACAACAGTCTATACAACAAGGGCACTCTGAGGATAAAGATTGTCAGTACTTGCTTGGTCACATCTGACAAAATGGTGAATGTAACAATATCAGTTCAACTTCAACAAAAAAAACCTTCAAGTAGGCCTACTGTCAGAGAGATGTAGGCCTATTTGACAATAGCACCCCATGTCATGTGCAATAAAACTTATTGGCAGAGCCTCTCAGTGCAAACTTAATTTTCTTTAGGTTATAGACTTTCTGTTCTTTCTTTCTCTCAAGCATGCGCTTACACACTGCCAAGAATATTTCATCAGGTCTGGATCAGAAGGGATGCCTTTGGAAACATGATGCAGTGCATTCACCCAACAAAAGGAGTCATGATGTTATCAGTCTCAAGCATTCCACCCTGTGGCACCATGCAGCTACTGTAGCCTACTCTGTATAGAGTTACAGTAACATGGGATATAACCTCATCAGGAATTTTATACAAAGAAAGGAAATATAAAAGCACTTTTGAATGCACATACCAGCCAGGCCAGCATTCACCGCTGGGTGACCTCAGACTGAGAACACACAGAGGACAACAGCAGCTCAGGGATGAGAAGAAGTAGAGGAGAATCATTATGGCTCTGATGAAAGGATAACACTGGACGCTGCTGTCCCTGTTGCTATGACAACACATGTAGTTTCATTAGTCTATGATTCCCCTGAAAGCAATCTCCCTTTATATAATCTATGATAACTGCTGTTGGGCGCCCTGTGCTGTAAAGACCTAGATGTTTGTTTGTCTTTCTGGGTATTCACTTATTTATTTATTCATTTGTTTAGGAGAATACATTTTTGAATAATGTAAAGGTATGTTTTCTGTCATAAAATGTACAGGCCTATATTTTTATTAATTTATTGTATGTGATTTGCAGACATCATAAAAACCAAACACCACATCTATAAGTAGTATTGAAAAATGAACATGTTACAACAAATATATTTGGAAAAATATTTCCATTCACGAGAATAGAGTATAAAGCGTCACCTAGCGGTGATTTATGTGGTTTCTTGTATCCGGAACCTCTTGTAGTAGTTACGTGTTTCCAGCCGGCTGACGATTAAGCAAGCACCGGTATCATCATGTCGAGGCACCTTCGCTTCATTGCACGGACAGTGATGGTCCAAGACAGCAACGTTGATGCGGCGTACAAGACTTTAAACAGGTCAAACTTATGTTTTTAAGATAGATTATATTACAAAGGTTGCTGTTATCTAGGGGACGACAAGCTAACGTTATCCTTCCGCTCAATGTCACAATGCTGCGGCTGCGCAGTGGTGTGCTGCTTAGCCTACATATAGCTAGTAGCTAAACGCTAATTATGATGCCTAGATGGTTTTAGGGATTTCGTTAGATACAGATGTAGACCAAATAACGTTAACAATACATTAAAAGGGTTTAAAGTCTGAAACAACATAATCATTATTACTTTTTTTAAGTGCAAGAACCTAATTGCGTGTTTGGTTGTCTTTAAAGGTTACTATTAATAAGAAATGAAATGTATTATATGAAGACCTTAGCTAAATGGTTTCTGCTGCACTACTGTTACTTTCTATTTTCTATTGTAAGTGATTAGCCAATGTCACTTGTATTGCTATTTTCATTTACCTGTTGAAAAGAGTGTCTTGAATGCAACCCCAAGTGTCAGCTATTCACACGTTTTCTCTACATACTCCAGGCTCCTGACTCAGGATGGGGTTATTGAAACAGTGAAGCGCAAGCGCTACTTTGAGAAGCCCTGCCGAGAGCGACAGCGGAAGAACTTTGAGAACTGCAGGCGGATCTACCACACGGAAATGGCCAGAAAAATTGCCTTCATCTCCAGGACAAACAAAGAGGATCCCTGGCTCGGCTGCTAATGAAATGTGTGATGAAACAAGACGTTATCTATGGATTTGTTGAGACGGGGACCTGTAAAGTGTAAGGAGCAATCAAGACCAACACAGTGTCACTATCACATCTAAATGGACTATGGAAATAAAGTTGCTTTTATTGTTTAACAGTAAAAGGAAGTAGGCCTAGACATTTGTCCATTTTCTCTTCAAAATTTGGCATGGTTGGGGAGTGCTTGTACTCCCTCTTAGTTGTAATGAGCAGGTTAATGAACTCTTGTTTGATGACATTTTGTGTTTTGAATCTTCCCACACAATCTTGCTAATGAAAAAGTTAATAAATGTGTGAAATGTTCTGAAAATCTTAAGTTGGTGAACAAGTATTTCTCAAAGTTAAATTTAAACAACAAAATCGGTATCTACTACTAGTATACACCATAAAGTGATATTTCGCCCACATAAAAGCTTTGGAAGTAGTTGGATGTGACCTAATTTGCTGGAGGACACTCAAACAATGCAGGGGGTGTTTTTGTGGGAATGGGTTCTTCTTAATTCAAGGTCACTACTGCACAGTGTGACGTTTGTCCACTGATGATGCCGGCCAACTTCCGCAAACTCCCATAAGCGAGACACATCGGCCACATGCATCCGTCAGGCTCTGAGCTTTCACCACAGGGACCTTTAATGTTTGCACTTGCACTCACTCCACTTACACAGGGAAAGTTAAACAGTTGCACCAGGCGTACTTGTCTTTAGGTTACCAGGTCATGTTGATTTCCTGTACTGTGGCTTCAGTCAATGGCATTAAGGACTGAAGAGAGCAGTATGATAGATTACCTATATTTATTACACAGAGAAAGTGACTGTTGTCTCTGATACCGCTTAAAGAGTCAGTTCATCTACTTTTAAAAATATTTTTTTCTCTTCTATCTCTAGTGGTTAAAAACGTCAACAGTAATGTCTTTCCAGAAAAAGTGTTCTGGTTACCATGGATAATCCACAGACCTCACTGTGAGCAGTTTTCATTGAAAAATACTTTTTGACAAAGTCCCTGCAAAAAACTGACTGTTCTGTGAATTAGTTAGTCAGTGATTTTTTTTTAAATGTAATTTTTCCATGCTGTGAGCTCCACAGCAAAACTTTCTTTCAAAGCTTTCCAGCCTATTGTCATGGCAGAGACAAATATCTCAAAAGATGGAAACATTGAATGAATACATGTATGAAAATGTTTTTTTACCCTTTTAAAAACTAAAAGCTTTTCATATATGAAATCAATCAGGTAATTGTTCATGCTGTCTGTTAATATTAGTGCCATTTGTAATCCAACAGTTGTTTTTTATAAGCAAAGGAGGCATGCAAGGTGTTAAGTCTGCTTTACTTACAGGGTGTAACATGCATAGGTTGTGCAGCTATTGTCAGTCAGTGTGCAATAATGTGACTATGAAATGTGCAAATGTTTTTGTTGGCCCCTACCCAACATGCACACCCAAAACACACTGCCACTTGCAAATGACAACAGGTTGGAAAAAATTGCAAACATGTCACTTCTTTAAATATCCATTTATTACAGCAGTTCACTGTCCTCCCTATACATATCCAAAAGCTTTAACTCATGCAACAATATAACATATTGGCAGCTGCTCATGCTTAATTGTAATACTGTAATTTCTTATTTATATGATACCAATAGCTATTGACCTCGACAGAAGTGTTCCTAACTTGTTCTCTGAATGTGTGAAGAGCCTGTTTAGACTAACTAAAATGTGAAAAAAAGGTAAAAGGGATATATGTGCCATATGCTGCAATGCTTTATAACAATCAGCTTAGAATCCATTTTATTTCCTTACAGATATTATTTGCAGCAATATCTTCAACCAAACTTGCTTGTACTTTTTTGTAACCATTTTCCCACTGCAAAAGCTGTCTGACAGCAGAAGACACGTCGATGGTAGAACCGGCCCTCAGCTGTTTCTGTGTTTACATAGAGTGCTGTTGGTATTTGCCACTACTGTAAGCATGGTTTCTATGCCACCTGGTAGTATTGGCCAATGCTGTTTGCATGGTGATTATCAATTTTGCAAACAGAAATTCTGAAACTAAATGTCCCTATGCATTCTTCAGGATCATGCATCAAGCCTGTTTTTATACCAAGAGCTCTGCCATACCTCCAGTGCCTGTTATTTGTTCCCTAAACTAATAATACTAATTATCATCATCTTCATCATTATTATGACGATTATCATAAACAGGTGGTTGTAAACAGCCTTGTCAGCTAATCAAGTAGTTGCCACAGCCTCCTGCAGGTAACAGCATCCTATTTTTGCATGCAGTGAAGTAAGTGATTCACACTTTAGCATAAAGCAATCGTATTATGTAACTATGTAAGACTGCATCACAAGCTTTCTGTCTCTGGCTCCAATAGGCCTTTGATGCCACATTCCATAAACAATTAAGAACCTGGAGTTCCTCCAGTACAAACAAAAAAGTCACATTTGGCTCAGCTGAAGGTACACACTATTCCTTAAAAGTGCAGCCATGAATTCATTTTAAAAACTATTTTATGCCTTTCTTTTCTGCTGGTCCCATCACATTTAAGCCTAACAGGTGCATTTTATCAACATGATGACTTTGTGGTAATTTGTATTAGTTAATGGGACATCTTTAAGTTTTGTTAAATCGTACAGATTACAAGTTTTAAAGTTATACCGACTTCAATCTTTTATACACAGCATATGTATCTGTATGCGCACATATCTATAGCCTGTCTCTTCCTACAGGAGAAATATAGGACAACTTTACATAAAACAAAAAACATAACCACACTGAAAAAGCAGTGGGTTCTGCGCTGTCATTTCCCAAAACAAGTATTGTATCTATTAATGCAGGACAAATGTGACCTTATTTGCATACCAAAATGTTAAGCACATGCCAGTTGCCGCGTGCTGTTCCTCTCATTCACCAGCCACACCACCCACACGTGCTGCCGTTAGAAGTGTGGCGCGATCTACGCATTTACCAGCCAACCGACGCTGTGATTGCTGCTGATTGGCCAAGCGTCTGAGCCAATGACGACGATCGAACCTCTCCTCAGCCAATGGCGGCCCTGTACCTACCCAGCACGTGTAGCGCCAGTTGTGCTTCGTGTGTACATTTCAAACAGGTTAGAAATCTGACCAATATAAACGGAACACGGCACGGGCAGGAGAGATAGAACAAACAGGGTGGTACCGAGCGTAAACGGGATGACAGGCGCAACTGCTGTGTGCTCCCAAAAATAGTCGTTAGCTTTGTTGAGGTTAGTTCAAGATTTTAATTTGTTCAACTTGTTTAAGTAGCGTTCCGTGCCTTCTCTTGCTGTTTTGTTTTTACCTTTTTTTGTGAATCCAATCCTGCTCCGGCTAGAAGGTAAGAATTGTCCCCTCCGACCTTTTTCTGTTTTTAGAGAAAGTTGGCTGTTTCTCAGACTCGACTTATAAATTGCCGTACGTTAAATAGGATAAAACACTTTGGGTCATAACGTCTAATACACATTTTCTGACTAGTTAAGGATCAAACCGTGATACATTCTGCTTGTATGCATGTTTGCTGTTTTTCGCAAATATATGGTAAACCACCATAAATGGTGGACCTAAACATCACTGAGCGCGAACGCGACACACACACACACACACACACACACACACACACACACACACACACACACACACACACACACACACACACAAGGCATTTTATTTATATAGCACATTTCAGCAGCAGTGCAATTCAAAGTGCTTTACATAAAACATTAAAACACAGTTAGAAATTAATACAGAATTAAAAACAATACAGAATTAAAAACAATTAATATACAATTAAAAACAGATACAATACAGGAATAAAATTCACAATGCAGTACAATGAGAGCTGAGAGTAGGTGCCGACCTACAGTTTTCCGGAAGTTTGTTCCAGATATGTGGAGCATAGAAACTGAACGCTGCTTCCCCTTTTTGGTTCTGATTCTGGGGATGGCAAGCAAACCTGTCCCAGATGATCTGAGAGGTCTGAGTGGTTCATAGTTCACAAGCATATCCGAAAGGTATTTTGGCCCTATACCATTTAGTGATTTATAAACCAGCAGAAGTATTTTGAAATCTATTCTTTGAGGCACAGGAAGCCAGTGTAAAGACTTCAGAACTGGAGTGATGTGATTCACCTTCTTGGTTTAGTGAGGACTCGAGCAACAGCGTTTTGAATCAACTGCAGCTGTCTGATTGATTTTTTTAGGGAGACCTGTAAAGACTCTGTTACAGTAGTCAAGTCTACTGAAGATAAAAGCATGGACAAGTTTTTCCAAATCCTGTTGAAACATAAGTAGGGTTGGGCAAAATTCAGGTCAGAGTCCATAATTACACCAAGATTTCTGGCTTTGTCTGTTGTTTTTAACATTATCGTTTGAAGCTGCTCCGGCAGAGAGAGAGAGACACACACACACACACACACACACACACACACACACATACATACACACACACACACACACACATACATACACACATACACACACACACACACACACACACACACACTCACTCACTCACTCACTCACTCACTCACGAGTTGATTTGCATAGTTGTCCTCATCTCAATTATAATATTCTTGCTGAGACTTGGTGTAGAGTCTGTAGACATTACTCACAGCTTCTGGCAACAAGTACCATTTCTAATTTGTACTGCATGAAAAAGGATTGTGTTTGGGTTATATTTCTGGATATCGAGCTGCGATATGAATAACTTCTCGTTTATACACCCTTTACTCTGTAATAGGGGTTGATGTAATGTCAATATGAGAATAGATATTTTTGCAGTGATATAGCCTGTGTTTTCCTGGTCTTTAAAGCCTCCTCTACACAATTTTTAAACTTGCACACTTGTAAGTAATGAGTACTATTATGATGAAGAATATGTGTCAATTTCTTCTAAAAAGCAATAATACAAAAAATATAGTGACCTTTCATTTAGCCAGTATCACATTGCTCTAAATGTTTAACAGAATAGTCACCACACGGAGGGAAATTTCTTATAAATGCTTTGATTGTTGCAGCTGGAAGACATCAACAGATTTCCTTTAGTATGTAGTATACTGATAATGTAATACTGCAAACCTAACTGATTTTGCCCAGTGCCAAAAGCTGTACTCATCGAGGTTCTGTTTGGACATTATTATCTCCCTGTCTCCACAGATGAATTCATTGGGCAGTTCTTCCAAATGGCCATCTTATGACTCGCTAACCTCCACCTCAAGCTTTCTCTTCAGTGAGAGTGAGCAGACTGAGGATGAAGCAGACGTCTTCTCTGAGGGAGAAGGAGACAGTGGAATAAGAAAGTCCCTCTCAGGCGATGAAGGAATCACACACCCTGGAAATTACCTTAAATTCCCACCACATTCAGATCAGCTGCACTTAATGTCTAAGAGCGACCAGCCTGAACACTGCCCTGATGAAACTAAGCGTCTCGACCCAGCTTCTTTTTCTGGAGCTGCCATGTTAGGCTCATCTTCAGCGACACCAGGAGACCTGGCCTTCGCTCAGAAAGTGAGCAACTTTAAACTGATTCCTAGGTCTTTGTTTCAGTATTTTTGTCACCCAAATAGCAAAGCAGCCGTAGTAGTAAAACTTAATCTTTCTCCTTATTATCTCAGTGTGCAGATTTGTGGAGGTTTATCGGCCCTTTGCTTGAGCTTCTCCGTGGACTAAAGACTGGGCGGTTTAACAGAGGTATGGTTGACCAATATCAAACATGATTGATGATCTTATGTTTAACTCTTGTGTTGACTTCGGGTCACATTGACCCGTTTTCAATTTTTGTTTTATATCAGAAAATATGGGACGTAGAAATAAGCGCTGAAAATGTTTAATTTAAAATATTGGAAAAAGCAAAAACAAACTCTGAAAAAAAGGCATCAAAAACATTTTTCAAGGTTGACGGGAAGACTACACAAGGTTAAGTGTATCCTGTAATTAAAGTGCCTTTTTGCCTTGACATTTGGATTGTATATTTTGATTGTGGCAGGTCTATCCAGTTTCCAGCAGAGTGTTGCAATAGACAGATTACAGAGGATTCTTGGAATTCTACAGAAGCCTGAAATGGGGTAAGACCAACAAAAGTATTATTATTATTATTATTATTATTATTATTATTATTATTATGACAGGAGTGAAAATGGGGATGTTGTCATCCATACCCAACTGTCAACATTGTGATTAATGCTTGTTTCTTAACATTTGTATTTCTACAGTGAGAAATACCTCCAAAACCTGCTGCAGATAGAGATGATGCTCAAAATATGGTTCCCTCGGGTGGCATTTCAGTCCACGGATTTACAGAGCAAGACCTTCACTCCCAGAGTTCGACCACACTGGCGCCAAAACCAGCTCCACATGCCAGTTAAGGTGCGCTTCATATTGGATGTTACCTATGTTACCATATTACAGTGCCTTTACAGGTGTGCATTAATTAAACAATGTGCCTCATGACACTGAGATGTTACAATAACAATACTAAACTTTATCTTTTTAATAAAACAGCATATTTGTTTTAACGAACCAAGCATCCATTTGAAATACATTATAATATACAGCCAGGCAAAATAAGGTACAACAAGATAAAAAAGAGAGAATGCAAAAACAATATTACTGTAAAAGATTTGAATGAACTATTTAAAGCATGATTATAAGAGGCTTAAAGATATTCAGCAGATGAGTCTGCAAGCTTACACTCTCCAGGCTTGTGTCTTTGATAGCTGTCAAGATTCTGTTTAAAAGAATGGTTCATTACATCTTGGCTTTTATTTAGAACCTCAAAGAACTAAGCTCAACTCAGGTTGTAATGAATTGCAGTTTTCCTTTTAAGACCTTGGTTTGTTATGGTCCTTATTTTATTTTTTTTTACTTTTCCGTTCCAGAAGAGAAAAATGAGCTTGTCAGAGAACGACGACTCCAGAGAAGTCCCGACCAAGAATAAGCACTATCAACATGGAAAACATTGGAGCTGCCAGGCTGCAACTCCACTTGACACTGTTTCCACATGTCTACCTGGATCATCTAAAAAACCGACAGCTCCAGAGGATGAAACAGTTGAGGGCAGCTGTACAGCTGAACATGAGTTTACATACAGCTCTGGCACTTTAAGCAGGCCGTTATTTTTAAAGAGAGAAAATAAGAATCAGAAGCAGTCTGCGATTTCTCTGCCCTCCTCTTGTGAAATCCCAGCTACACAGGACAGCTCAGTGTCCTCAAGTGACATCATAACAACTACGACTGACTCACCTTAGCTGGCCTTAGCTCACCTTGCCACCACGTGGAGGTGCCTCTGCATGCCAGTCTAAGTAAAGGCAAAGGGCGGACCTGATTACATAAGTATAAAGTTAGGCACAGAGCCAGTCTGTGATGGCTGCAAGGCATGTAAAACCAGAAGAGGAGGAGGAGCAGAAATGCAGAGACACTCATTAACCCTTAACTATCCAGTGTGATTTTTGATTACACCAGAGTTATTGCAATTATATCCAGGACCCTGTCTGTAAAAGTATCACCTTTTGTATACTTTATCTTTTACTAAGTTAAAAAGATGTGGAAATACTTTATATGTGTAATGCGTTCAAGCAATCATGTGCTCTGTTTTGCATTTTTTCATATGATGAAACAGCCCAAACAGTAACAATATACAATTTCATAACACTGGTGAAAAACAGAAATAACAGATATCAATTTTATGAAAGTGAGGAAACCCAGATGATCATTGCTGGTATAGTTTAAAGCTAAAACCATTAGTCAGTTGTCTATAATAATAAAAAATCTTTTC
The DNA here is from genome assembly GCF_008315115.2 of Sander lucioperca. Taxonomy (NCBI): domain Eukaryota; kingdom Metazoa; phylum Chordata; class Actinopteri; order Perciformes; family Percidae; genus Sander; species Sander lucioperca. The sequence continues at coordinate 13,367,693 of NC_050188.1, read as the reverse complement.
ATGCAAAGCTGATGATATTTTTCCAGCTGATTGATTGTAAAATATGGTGGAGCAAAGGAATGTAGCCGCTGCCAAAATGTGCCAAACCAAACAGTTTTGCATAATCATATCATATTCACCTTACTTCACAGACACTACTTCTTTATTTATTAGCACTTAACACACACACACACACACACACACACACACACACACACACACACACACGTAACATTGTTTCTATGTGAATAAGAATAGATATAGTTGAACTTATAGATAAAGAGCAAAATGCTGCCCAGGAAATACCACAGCCTGATTAATAATTATTGAGATAGTTGAGGAAATATGAGATGCTTGGCTGGATGTTAATATATCATCTACTTCAGTAGCTAGCCAGTGAAAGAACTTGCTTTGTGTAGAAAGAGTTAAAAACGTAACAATTTATTACACAAATGAGTGACTATTTTTTATATTATAGAACGGGCATATTAGATTTGATCCTGTGTTACACATTTGTTAACATCAAAGAATTATTATTTATTAAAGATCTGTTTAAGAGGATTGGTACTTAAAAAAAAAGTTGATTCCATCGATGGATGCTTGAATCAGATACTATTTAGACTAAATTTATCTTATTGTCAGGCTTATTATTCACACAAAATACTTTATTGTTCACTCAAAGAGCTTAACTATTGATTATGTATTACACAATATCATGGAACTGTGATAAACAAATTATTTTTTGATAGCTTTTGGCCATTTGCACCACCATATTTTAAATATAGATATTCATGTTGAATGGGGTTTCATCTTTGGTGGTTTCTCACCAGTTCGCCTTACTTATATGACATAAAGGTAACCATAAATCATTGCAAACCAAATGTGCTGCTGTGGAGATGTAGATGTAATTAGTCATTTTTATTGGCCCTCAGTTATGTTATTTAAAATAGAAACTGTAAACATGTGGTGGAGAACAATATTGTATTGTAGTGTTGTTTTGGGATATAAAATGTTGCACCCTAGTACAGGTTTTGCTGTGCTATGTTACACATCTTTCATTTGTGAAATTGGAGAAAAACAAAGTAAAGTAAAATTCTTATTTCCCAGTTTTCTTGTTTTTAGTTTCATTTGTTTTAGGCTATTTTTTTGTTTATTATAATGAAATTGTGAATATTGGTGACTTGATTGATAAATGCACATATTTTTTTTATATATTAAATGAATGATGTTTCATCAAAATGCAGTATGTTTGTTGATTTCTGGAATGAAAAACACTGATAGTCCAAGCTTGTCTGAAATCATTACATTTGTCCTGCTTCAACATTTAAAGTTTGTTATGTGTTAGCTGCATACTACCTAGAAATTAAATGAAATAAGACACACAGAGCAGCAGCCAGAACTCTTATTTGCCAGCTGTTATGTGTTGGCAGGAGTTTTATTTTATATAAGAATTCTTTTTTTGAATATAATAGCCGTTTCTAATTGATCAGTTAATTGATTTATTATGATTAACAATTGAAAGTGTATAATTGTTTTGGTGGAACACCGACACCATGAGACAGATAACTTTCCATTTGATGTTACTTTCTACTTGTACTCCACTTTATTTCAGAGGGAAATATTGTACTCTTTACTCCACTACATTTATTTGACAGCTCTACTTAATTTTCAAATAAAGATTTTACAAAGTAAAAGATCAGAGTACCTATTCCAGCACTGTTCCACGTGATAGGCTGCTTTTTTTTCTCTTCCTAGGATGGCGAAGGCAGTACCCGCCCTACTCTCCCTCTGATTGGCTAGTACCATAGACTGTTAATATTACAGTCTATGGCTAGTACTCGTTGCCTGCACAGAGTGAGATTGGTATCTTTTAATGTGCTGGTTAGGGTTAGGGTATTCTCGCTTTGCCAGACCCTCCTCCAAAGCGTGAGGGTTAGGGTAAGAATGTCAGGTTAAGCCAATCAGACGCAGGGAGGGCTTCGCCATCCTAGTTTTTTATTTCCTGTGCTTGCAGATAGATCCTAAATCGGATCTGCTAGAATGGTCGACGTAGTTATGTTTAGGCATGGAGAGTGGGGATTGGTTAGGGTTAGGGTAAGAATACCAGGGTAAGCCAATCAGAGGCAGAATAAGGTAGAATAAGGCGGGCCACGAGGCACGTCCTTTGACGTCGACACGTCTAGCGGATCCGATCTAGCATACACAATGCTGGTAGCAGGCAGCAGGTGGCTTATATATTAGCTTCCGTGGCACTAGGTGGCGCCATACTCATGTCTAGTTTGCGGAAGTGTCCTTCATCAATCACTCCACCAGCAACGAGTAAACAGACCTGCAGGATGTCGCGAGGCGCTAAGTTTAAGCCTTAAATGTTAGGTTATGTAAACTACTAGCTGTGATACAGTAGCTCATGGTGGATAATTCCTAGACGTAAAAAGTGATTGGAAACAGCATACCGAACATTAAAGCTTTTGTAACATTTCAGTGGCAGCTGAGAGGCTGCTGAATGCGATCATGGATGTGCTACGTTCAGCTAGCATGCTAAGCTAAGTGCTAGCCACGGCTATCTTCAGCTGGTTTTTGGAGCTCCACCGGACATGGCAGCCGGAGCAGGAGCCGCTTCTGGCGGCTCTCTAGAGTCTACTTTAGAGAAGAAGTTTCGAGGTGTTTCCAACACGATGGATTCAATTCAAGCACTGTCAACATGGTGCATCGACAACAAGAAGTACCACAGCCTGATTGTGCGACACTGGATGAAGTGTTTGAGGAAATGTGAGTAGCTTTACCTGTTCAACTCACAGTTGTGTTTCAGCTGTAACGTTAGAGGTGATCTCCGTCAGTGTCAAAGTAACTATATGAGATCACATTTGTTGCTGCTTACTATCCAACATATTTCTCCTAGTTTGGAGCAAATCATGTGTTTAAACTATGGAGTTTAAACACACATTGAGTGGTGCTGATAAAGTGACGGTGGTTTAATAGCAGCAGTCTTAATAGAATATATTGCAGGAGTCAATGAAACATATAAGCATATAGTACAATATAGTACATTATGAAATAATGAGGGAAATGAGACATAGTATAAGGTGCAGTAATGTTATAGAATATAGTAGGCCTATAGTACAACAATATAACGGTATATAGAGTGTTATATAGTGCAGCAATATAACATAGCTTATAATAGAATATCAATATATATGATATATAATATAATAATATATGATAGTAATATAATATGGTATCATATGTAATAGCACAATGTGTGTGTGTGTGTGTGTGTGTGTGTGTGTGTGTGTGTGTTATAGTCAGTGGTTTGCACTGCTGTTGTACAGTCTGATAGCAGCAGGTAGTCTCACCTGGGTGGGATGATTCGGTCGCTGACAATACTGTCAGTTGCTTTCAAGTGGGCTTATTGCTCGCTTGAAAATATATTTTTTCTATTGAAACTAGTGCTACTTCATTTGTTGACAATATAAGCGTACCTTAGCTAACGTTACTAAAGTCCTTGTTAATATAAGGGGGTGTTGGATTTTGCCATTGTCAAGTGCTTTTCAAAACTGGAGTCCCCAGAAAAGCATCCCGGGGGTCCCACCTCCAGTGGCCCAAAAAAATCACAGGTTCCCAGGAGTCAGGTTATTTGCAGTTATAAATATTGGCATTTTTCTATTACAGATCCATACAAATAATGGTATATCTGGGATGTGAAGTAGAACATTGCTTTTTAATGTTTTCAGAATGTATAGGAAGTAATTTGCCATATCACGGTATCTGTAAAGGTTCTCAGTCACACAGGTTATAGTATCCAAGGAAGGTTGAATTTAAGGGCAACCGGACTTCTAATCTTACATACGTTTCGTCTCTCATCCGATGAGAGATGTTGTTTGGTAGCAGAGTACAAATCTACAGCTTTTCCCAGCTTTGTACCTTATTCACATGCTTCTGTTTGTTGGTTTGGCTTTGTGTAACTTAAGCTTTGTGCAAGAGATGATCCTAAAGACTGATCCTGAAGTTTGTCACTGGTGTTTTGCAGTAACAGGATGGGCTTTTTTTTTAAGTCGGCGCGCTTGCAGTATGGTGTCGTCTTCTGAGACACTGTCTTCTTGTTGGCCTTGGTTACATAGCTGTTTATTCGATTGAGTATATTTCTTTACTCAACAAAAAAGTATTGCATGATCCTTTGCTACAAGATCTGATATGTGACTTGTAAACCTGAGTTTTTCTGTATGTGTGATATAAAGTCCATCACCAATGGTATTTAAGTAATTATTTTCAAACTATTCTGTGAAATCTTTTTTTTTTTTTTTTTTTTTTTCAAAACACAAGTGGACAAAGTCAAAACTGATATGCTTAAAATTCTTTAAAAATATATAATGTAAGATATATTTGTTAAAATTACTTAAACATGAGGACCGACTGCTTTGAGCTGAAAATGCTGAACATTTATTGTTTCATGTGGCCCAAAATATGAGACAATACTGCTTTGTTTGTGTGTTTTATATCATTGTACATTAAATATCTTTGGTCGGTCAGAAAAAAACATTTTTATATTTTTACACTAAACAATTGAAAAACAATTGACAGATGAATCAATAATGATATGTTATTTGCACCTTTATAGAATACAATATAGGGCCTAACCACAAGAATCATTTGATAGAGTTCAATCATCTTTTGGTGATGGCCTTCAGCTTTAACAATATTCCATGCTGCTTCTTGATTTCCTGTGAGCAATTTGATAGAAGGTTAATTTAGATGGATCACGAGGAAAAGAAGACTCATGGTTCCAGTAGTTATCTGTTTTTAAATTTAATGTTTGCAATAGCAGTCAAAATACACTTAACGGACAATTACATTCAGTTTGATTTAGAAAGGTTTATTGCAGATGCCATTATTCTAACCTGAAGAGCTCCTTGTTTTTGAATAATGGAGATTTGTCTGGTTTCTGTCTGAGAAACAGCTATTGGTTTTAAACAAAATGAAATAAATGGGTGATTGACCCACTGGCATTTATTGTGATTTATGCAGGTAACTCTCTTTATATGTTGACTGAATTTAGTGTTTTTTAATGTGTTGCTGATTTGATGTTCCAAAACTATTTCTGTTTTTCACATCCACTGTGGCTGGAGAAGGAGATAAGGAACTTTATTATGGACTTCAATGCCAGGGTTGGCTGGTTTTACTCCAATCATTTTGTAAAAAGGGAGGTGGCCTTGCCTCATTATTTTCTGTCTTTCTCTCAGCTTGCTGTTTAAAGTAGTACGTTGTTGTAAATTGTGTTTCAGTTAGCTCAAATGTAGTTTGACTGAAAACAGTCTAAAATAAGTCTTTGCATTTGTTCTGCTGGATAGATGTATGGATAGACACATGTAAGCTGTAAAATAGCAATGTAAATGGCTGCGAGTTGAATGTTTCACCCTTTAGTCACAGTTAATCTTTAAAAAGTCTTTGCACTGCGATAAAAAATGTTTTCTTTTAAACATAATCTGTTTCTTATACATCTTTTGTTTTTCAAATGTCTAGATTGCAGTGCACAAATTGCCTAAATTAGATCTATTAATTGAGTTATTTATCAATGAATTATGTTCAGCACAGTTGGTCAAATGGTCAAGTAACCTAAGTTGGCACAGAATGCTTGGTCCGATTCTTAGTTTTGTTTATACATTGTTTGATGAGATAACTGCATTATGCAGAGAAGTTTGATTATTTCGGTGAATTAAATAAAAGGTTTTGTGGGAAAAGGTGTAGTCAGTCAGTAAAGTATAAATAAAAGTATGGATTTGGTGTCTGTAGCCGAACTTGGGTAACATGTTGTCACTGGTTTCAAAAAATGTCAAATTACACTCATACACACATATATGGCAACAACAAGGATTATGATGATGGTGTAATGTTGTGCTGCATTGTCTGACATTGGTCTAAAGTCATATAGCCATCACATGAAAATTGTACACAAGGTTCCATAGAAAAGGATTCTTGAACATACATACAACACTTAACCCAAACTATGTACATATCGCCATGTCCTTATAAAATAATAAATATATATAATAAATAAATAAAACATGATGGTATGTGGGTGTGTGCGTGTGGGTCTTCTTACATTCTACCAAAGGGACACATTAGACATGTTATGATAGATAGATAGATAGATAGATAGATAGATAGATAGATTAAATATGGGTTTAAAAGAGAACCAATTAGGATATCCCAAGCCTCTACAGTGGATGCCTGTGCATTAGTCACATTTTTAATAATTCATGAATGGTTGTTTTCATTTATGTATCTGTCAGAGTGAATAATTAAATGATATTGTCATTTATTAAGTAAAAACACCAAACATTTTAGATTTTCAGTTTAACAAACACTAAGATGTGTTTGCTTTTCTCATTTAATGTCATTACAAAATGAATATGTTTTCTTGTTTGGCTGCTGGTAATTCTGGTCATTTCTGGTCATAAGTGATGGATGCTTCTAATTTAGACACTTAGTAGAGTAGATAATAAGTTGGATAATACAACTTATACAAATAGTCAATGCATTGCAGCACTACTGATGTCGACAAATATTTAAAAACTGTTAAAGACATGAGCCTCTTTTTAGGTTATTTGGACTTTAGCTCCTCCCTCAGCAGACCTTCAGCCCATCAGTCAAACTAACATTGTTGTCTCTCTTTTCTTCTAACAGCTGATACTTCACACAGGCTCAACCTTTTTTACGTCGCCAACGATGTCATTCAGAACTGTAAAAGAAAAAATGCCATTGTTTACCGCACGGCGTTCGCCGAGATGCTCCCTGACGCCTTCTTGCTGGTCAAGTAAGTAGTTTGTAGAGATGTGGCTATCATGGAGGGCTCAGCTCTATCAAAGTCTGTTAATGTCAGACAGTCCTGATATAATGTACAGTATATTAGATGCAGTAATAATGGTTGTGTATGTTGCCCTATTCTTCCTCTCATTTCTTTCAACCTCATCCTTTGTCTTCTGCTTTTTTTTTTTTTAAGATTATTTTTTGGGCTTTTCCGCCTTTAATTTTGACAGGACAGCTAGGTGAGAAAGGGGGGGGAGAGAGGGGGACAACATGCAGGAAATCATCACAGGTCGGATTCGAACCCTGGACCTCTGCGTTGAGGCATAAACCTCTCAGTATATGTGCGCCTGCCCTACCCACTGAACCAACCCGGCCACCTGCTTTTGTTTCTTATTTTTCCTTTCTCCTCTGTCCTTGTTTTTTTGTTTCATTTATTGAAAGAAATCCTTCACACATAAAACACAAATGTCATTACAACAACGAAACATAAATCCCTGCCCTCCCTTGTTCTTATTCTGTCATTCCTTCTCCTTTCTCCAGCAATGATGGCGACCCTAAGGTAATTAAATCGGTGGAGAGGATACTGTCCATCTGGGAGGACAGGGGTGTGTATTCAGGGGCGCTCATTACTGAGCTTAAGAGTACCTTAGTTAAAGAGGAGTCCCCTCCTGAGACACCCGTGGAGCAAAAAAGTAAGCGTCTTTGCTTTTTATTTTTCACTTTCTGTTGACATTTTTATTAATACCTCATCTCAACACCCATCTTGAGACTTTGCATCCATTAGGGTTTTATTAGTCACAGTATGTTGTTCTATTGGCTACTATATATTTATTATTCATATGTAACCCTGTTTTTAATCATTTCTGACATTTTGATTTAATTTGTTTGTATTTGTTATCCAAATACTGAGTGTTGCACAGCTTTGTGAAGGTGATCATTATTTTTGCTGTTTCATGTGATCTCTAATTTCTATTCGTTTCTTTTCTCTTTTTTAAAAATAAAAAGCTCCAGTCGAGTCTAAAGCAGACCTACAGTCCAAGGTTGTGGCTGAGTTTGTGGTAAGTAATACATTAACGTTTTAAGCTTAACTAAACCCTAACTAAACTGCAACATTATTTTACAAATTAAGCTAATAAAAGTAGTTGTGCTTGTAGGGTTCCTCTTTCCCCCCCCCTTTATCCTAATATTATGTTGTTCTGACATTGTGGCTGACTGCACCCCCTGCTTATTTAGCCCCAGGCACTATTCGACGAACTGTCCAAGTACAAGAAATCTCTGGAGGAGTTGGACCTGAGAGAAAAGCAGCTGGCAGCTATGAGGGTTGACATATGCAGTTCTGATGCCCTCAAGAGACTCAAAGGTGCCTGCTTTAGTCATCTTCTACTGTTGTACCACCTGTCCTACTGCAACACACAGATGGTTCTTGGTTTCAAGATCAGCAGTGCTTTTTCTCACATTGCATCAAAAATCATCCTTACATGCTTGATTCTTACAGATAAGGCAGGAGGAAAGAAATTCTCCAAGGACTTTGAGGAAGGAAGTGCGCAACTACAGGAGTTTGTCAAGTTCTTTGACAAACAAATCAAAACAGGGCCTCCTCTCATGGAGGCCCTCAGCAACGCAGATATCTTCTACGAGATGCAGTACAAGGAGGTCAAGATTGTTGCTAATGTGAGTGACAGTGTATTTGTAGTCCGATATTTGTTGTATTGGTTACAGCATCACATCCTCACAAACCTCGGGTCACACTTTTGCAACTATAAGTTTGCTTACAGTGCTACATCCTTGTTATTTGTGAACATGTATTCAAGTGAAATTATGCCAGCATTGTTTGTTAGCCCGACCTGGGGTTATTTTGTTCCTGCTCTTATTTTTTTAGTCGCTTTACTCGCCCATATCATGCAGAGAACCACCTTTGACCAGTGTAGTGAAAATGATGTGTGTTGACCTGTGTATTCAAAATAATTCCTTCAGTTTTAATGGCAGTATGAGCATACATTTAATTTAAGATGAGATAGAAGACATGTTCATTCATAAAAGCTCAGTGTACAAGGAAGACGCAAAAACAGTACTATATGAAATCTGTACAGTATATTAAACGTATTAACTGTGAAATGACAGGAAAGTCCACAGTGCATGAACCAGATTTGCTACCTCAACATGAAAACAAAAATGAAGTGATACTTTTGACTGATCATTTTTACATGTGTGAGTTGAATTGTTAGCTGGCTATAAAAGCTGTTAGTAGATTGTGTTCTGTTTTTATTTTATTTTACTTTTCATTTACTGACACTCCATGACCTCTCTTTCCCAGGCCTACCAGACATTTGCCAACCGGGTGTCCCACCTAAAGCGTAAACTGGACACCCTGAAGGCCACCTTGCCAGACCTGGACGAGTCACCCATCCCCTCACCCTCTGCAGATGCACCGTCTCCAACGGGCTCAGAGTCCCCTTTCCGGGGTCTGGAATTGGCCCGCCCCGATCCAGATCTTGATGGCTGTGCTATGGATGAGGAGGCAGAGCCACCGGCCCCGAGCCCTCTGTCCTCACCGGGAGGATCCCCCAAACACACAGAGACTCTCGGGGAGAATGATAACCGTGAAGTGGAAGACATGGAGCTCTCTGAGGAAGAAATGGACAGCAGTGGCATTATAGGTAAGGAGTGGGCTGATGATTAGGGACTTAATGACTGACTTCACAGTGAGGGCTTATAAATAATGCTGAATATATAATATATATAAATGCTGAATGTCTTTGGCAGCGTTATGCAGAAAATGTGATGAAATAATGAAATTGAGAAGAGTATTTCTTCCAATTTGTGTTTCAGACAATTTTTCTGGAACACTTTTCCCCATCTTATTAAAATTAGATACATTTTTACAACTACAGACAGCCATATATCTGCCATTTTACCACACTCAACTCTGATGTGTTGAATATTACCTTTTACCAGTATGTACATGTACTTAAATTTGTTTATTAGCCATTTGCAAAGATTATTTTTATGGTTATAATGTTTCTTGTGTATGATTTTCAGTGCACTACTCATACTGTTAACATGATAGAGCTGAAACTGGATTTTACTATGTTCTGGCCCTGTGTGTTTCTGTGGCCTACATTATTTTAACATCACAAATAATATCTTATAGCCAGTACAAGATTATTTGTCATTATAGTGTTAGCATGTTAAGAAGTTTTTGTATTTTTGTTTGGGTTTTTTTTAACTTTGGGTTACAATTTTGCTTTTCACAGAAAGCTAGACTATGTTTCAGTATTTTTGGCAGCATATTCCCCTCCATTAATTTATTTGCAGTGACTTCTCTGGCCCATAAATTATCTGCGCTTGTAGAAAAATGATGATGAAATTAATTGTGTTGCCTAAAAACAAATAACTACTGTATAGTTGTCTTGTCTCAAAATTTTAGGCCTTAAAAAGTCTTACATTTGCAAAAGTATTGTGTTCTAGGTCTCAAATAATTTCAAACAGGTCTTACATTTTCCTACGTCCATGAAACGCTAACTCTAATGCTCATTGTGAAATGAACAAATGTTTTTTTTTATTTTTTATTCTGTGGTGTTGTAGTTCTTTCTTTCGCTAGTCCAAATAAAATTTGCTGTATATGTACAGATCATTATTACTCCGTGTCGCTTTTATTCAATTTCAATAATTTAATTTACTTTGCAACTACTTTTGTGACTCAACATTTCGTTGTACTTTTATGTCGTGATATAGGTCTTAAATTTCATTCATAAAGGTCTTAAAAAGGTCTTAAATTTGATGTGTTGAAACCTGCAAAAACCCTGTTCATTACATAGAGGGCATATCTGTTAACATCCATACTCTCTCTCACTGTTGTATATTTCACTTCAGTTGAGGAGCAGATTGAAAGCACCAGCCACCCAAAGGTGTCCACTGCAAAAACGGAGCCATCAGTGGCGACAGAGCAGCCTGTCACACAGGTCACACCCCTAGTAGCGACTCCTGTAGCGGCTCCTTCAGCAGCAGCAGTGGAAAGTGTTGACCTGGGTAAAATTAGCTCCATCCTCAACAGTTTGAATTCAGTCATGAAAAACACAGGTGAGTGCAAGTGGCTATTCAAAACGTCATAATAATCCAAAAGTTGAACAACATTACAAAGTGACAAGGGAAATATAACAATGTGAGGAAGTCCTGTGATAATGTTTAAGTCCCATTCACCCCATTTCCCTGCTCACCATACAATCACACTTTCAACTGGCTTAGAGAAGGCAGATGAACTCAAAAACATCATATAAAAGTAAATTGGCAGGTTGGTGATGTACTATAATACATTTTGTCCCCTAGAACTTGAAATTAAAGTTAAGAGTGCAGACAAATATGAGTGTATACCTATGCATACATACAAACACATATACACACACATCAAACGTCATAATAAAAATGTATTAAAACAGCAAAACAATAAAATTCAGAGTATTTATTATGTCATATACCAAGAAAAGAAAACTCTTAGCACTGCTGATTGAGTGGTAACTCTTGACATCTGCTATGAAAGAACTAACTTTGCAAATGTAATGTGGTTTCCATCGCACATTACATTTGCAACATAGAACTGAATAAGCCTGAATTCAAATTGACCTTACAAATGTCACATTTTTAAGTGTTATTTGTATGTTGATGTGGTTTAAGTCCCAAAATCCTCCTGTAATAGTTCTAATTTCTCTGAAATCTTCACGATTGTTTGTTTTAAAACATTTAACATCTCAATGATCAGTTATTTAATTTACAATTAAAGTGAGTGTCCCTCTCTGTCTCACAGGACCATTAGTGGAGAGTCCTCCTGCTTCTGCCCCTGCTGGCGCCTCATTGAAGACTACACCTGCTGCCTCTGTGGCCTCGCAGGATGCTAGTTCACTGGTGAACCTCCTCTCCAAGGTGGACATGAGTCCTGCAGACCTCCTCGGCGCTCTCTCCAAAGTCCAGGGCCAAGGCAGCCTTGAGGGTGAGAATAAGGAGTCCTTTTGTTTCTATCATGTACCAATTTTCTGTCCTACATTAAAAGTGGCAAGGTTGCTTAAAATACATTTCTGGTTCCTCCATTTCTTCACTTAGGCATAACTTCTCTTCTGAGTAGCCCAGCTGCAAATGTCTCCTCAGACTCCTCCAGTACAGGCAAGATTCCTCCCTCATCCACATCTGTACCAGCAGTGCCCTCTCAGAGCTCGTCTCTCTCCTCTGATGCACCTGTGCCTTCTTCACACATCTCCACTGTAAGGCAGAGCACAAGCTCCCACGCCCCCCCCCAAACTTCTATCCCAGCCTCTGCCCTGGTCCAGGCTCTCCACAGAGACATGGATTTGACCACAGAGCCAGAACCGTCCATGTCTTCTAACAGTTTAGAGTCTAAAATCCACAACTTCCTGCAGGGGAACCCTGCCTTCAATGCATTTGGCTTAGGCCTTTCTACCAACCTAGTTCCGGGAGGGGATAACCTCAGCCCAGTAACTGGGACAGACACCCAGGGTGGGACCCCAGTGTGGGATGAGGGCGGAGGCACTCCAACTCAAGATGAGATCATGGACAAGCCTGTGGTGGTCCCATTGCTTTCTACCACAAATCAGCCATCGATTGCAGAAACGGTTAACACTGCTCCTATTGCATACCAGAACAGCAGTCAGCAGAACCGCAACAATCCCCAACAGCAAGCTTACATGCAGCCAGGTGTGGCTCAGAACGGGCAGGTCTACCAAATGTCAGAGCATGGGGTTACTGCACCTGCTGCACAATACCAGCAGATTTCTGCACAAACAGGAGGGCCAGTGCCTGGAAAAAGAGCCACAGGGAGTGCATGTAGCACACACATTGAAAGCTTTCAGGGGGTGAGTGAAAGGGGTTGGTATGGTGACATTTACCCAGAGGGGAACGCTCAGCAACCACGAGGCTACAATGTGACAGCGCCTGGAGGTGCTGGAGAAAACAAGGCACCGGGACTTTATCCATACCAAACAGAGACATTTCAGGAACCTCAAGAGTTAGCCTCCCAGCAGGGTGCCACCACATCCCCTGGTTTCTTCAGAAGCACCCTCCCTCCTGTCCCAAAGCTCCCTCCCCCTCCTCCTGTCTTTGCCGCCCCTCCTTCCGCGACCAGCAGTATGATGATGCCGGCAGTGCAGCAGCCGGTGCCTGGCGCTGGCACAGGGGAGGTGATCGGGGGCAGAGTCGACAGTGTCATCAGTGGGATGGTGGTCCACGACCATCAACACAAATCCATGTTTCATCCTGATGATTCGCTGTTTGATCTTGACCGACCTCGCCCTCCTCCCCCTGAGGATTTTCACCCTCACCCAGACGGCCTGCTTTACCAGGATGAGCTTCGTCATCATGATGCCCTTTTCTTTCAAGACGACCCTTACCGCCACCCAGACGATCCGTATTACAGGCCAGGCAGCCCTCCGCACCACTACCCCAGAGTTCAAGAGCGCCTCACTCCCCCTTTCTCACCCTCAGAGGACCCCTACTATGCCCATGACTACCAGCGGCACAGCCCCCCTCCTCCGCACTACACTCCAAGGCGACCACCACCACCACGTAATTTTGAAATCCGTCATCCTGGTCTACGGCCTCCACATCGGCCTCCCCACCCAGCACACCACCCACACCCCAGAGGACCTCCACGTGCACCATTTCCTCGGTTCCACGGCCCCGATCCAAGGTTAAGAGGCAAACGTCCAGGTCCAAGAGGAGGTGGAAATCCTGGGCCAATGTTCCCCCCGAAAAGACCCTTTCCACCCCCACGGTACTGACTGGACATTTAACTTTGAGCTCTTTAAATCACTGTGGATGTCATGAAGGCAGGGGCAGGGCGTTTAAGACTGTTCAGTAACTTCTAGTCACTCAGTGTTGAGGTCCACATCTTGCCATAAGAAACCTGTGAAAATCTGGGTGGATAAAAGTGCAGATACTGAGGTGGGCATCAGGAGACAAGGTTATACTGAAGAAGAATTAATTCAGCAGCTACCAGGAGAAAAGTGCGAATGGCAGAAGAATATAGGATGTTGAGGAGAACAAGAGACAACACCAGGAGATGGAAAAGAAATCGGAGGCTCTGAGAGGGCTGCTGAGCTGAAGAGTGAAGACAGAAGATTAAAGAAAATAAGAGGTGGATATATATATATAATTCACTTTTTGTGTTATTTGCTCCAGTACGAAGCATTGCATAACATATGTAATAGAGTGTCAGTTTGATAAAGGTCAGCGTGTGTGCATGCTCTCAAGTGTAAGTTAACTAGTCACAGAAATTTAATCTGACGATAGTTATTTTTGCTAAGAGAGTAACAAAAGAATCTAGTTGGTGCAATGGTTCTGCTGTTATTTAGTTTTTCAGTGAGCAGTTTTGACTGCTTCTCTTCATATCAGCAGTTTCCCAGTAGCCTTTGGTTAAACTTCAATTTAAATTAAATCACTTTGGGTAGGAAAAACAGAGTGTATGTTATAGAATTTATGTTCCTTCTATAATACTCATTAGCATATTTAGGGAAGTTATTTTTCATTGTTCCAACTCCGAATGTTATATATTTGTGAAGCGATGCTTTCTCCACCAGTGCGTAAGTTCCCTCCGGCGATAGTTTTACGTCTCGTTAAGTTCCTTGAAGGAGAGCGGCACATACGGCACTCCTCAAATGGAGAGAGAGGTGTGAGAGTTATTTTTTTCTGCCTCCAACACCGACGCAGAAGAAGTGCATTTTTGGAGGAGATGAAGATACTCGTCTTCAGTTTCGTTTTACTTGTACTGACTAATAAAAATCTGAGTTTGAAAAACTGTTGTTTTTTTTTTTCCTTTCCTTTGATCCTTACACCACTGCCCTAAACTATTAGTCATCATATATACATACCATTTGAGTATGTAATGCATTTAGTAGAATTATGCTTTGCTATTTGAGGGAAATATTTAATCACTATTTTGATACACACTATAATAAGTTTGTAAAACTAAGGGTTTAATCCACCAAAGTGTCAGTTTATTGTTCTGTCTAAAACAGTTTGCTGTTACCATGCAACATTATTCCAGAGTTTAAAAAAAAATCACACAAAGAATAGAAATAGGCCTAAGTTGCATACATTCACTGTATTTAAATAGTAAATGGATGAATACAATGCATTATGTTTTCATGAAGATGCTGCATTTTGTGAAGAAAAAGTTCATTTCACAAGTCACATTAAATTCCTAAAAGAATATTGTCTGCTCTTGTTAAATAAGTCAATATTGATCAAAATTGGGCATTTAAACTATAGCCACAAATATTTTAAAAAATAACACCTAATGAAGAAACTCCCACACTGAAGTTGCATACTTCAACCTGTGTGTTTGTTTAACGGTCATTTCATGAAACGGCACACGTTTTCATGGGCTTTCTCAGACCACGGTTAACGGAACTGACCCTAAAAGGCTGTGTAGCTTACTTAGCATAGTCAATTATAGAAGACAGACAAGTTTGTTTAGTTTGCTATTACTAGTACAATCTAATGTTCGTGCATGGTTTGCAGTTTGGCCTGGAAACAATAATGGATTTGTAGATTTGATAGAAGTTTCCTTCAGACTCATTCTATTATGTTTAACTTATTCTCCACTGATTGCGTAGTTAACAGTGCTTATGTTAGTCTGTTCTTTTTTTTTTTTTTAACCTGTAGAGCTTTGTAAATGTATTGTTGACCTTTTCTTTCAAGCTGTTAAATGTTTACTAAAACTATTTATATGAAGCTTGACTGCTTTTGCAAACGTTGAGCATTAAAGCTATCCATTTGAAATATTCACTTCACTGTTCTCTGTGCTGGTAGTTTGATGAGCACGTTTCCAGTAGGGTTCATTGTTTCCCTTTGGGAAAACAGATGTTTGTTACCCTCATAGCGTAGAAAGGTGATGGCTCTCTGACTCCTGAAATATCCCTGCTTCTTTAATAGAAGAGGGGAATGTAAGAAGCTCTCAATTTGAGGCCAAACTGACTCCACACAGAGCTTCAGTGTGAGTTTGCAAGACAAACTGATAATCAGTAAGATTAATTAAGCCATTACAAAAATATTGAAGTACTGCTTGATTAATTAACTTGCAAAAAAAGATAAAATGTTAATTAGACTTTTGGACTTGAACACCTTAGTATGTTGTTGGATTATAAATCATATTTTTTTTATTTTATGCTGTAAAAAGCAATATATTTTATGACATGTATAAAAAAGAAGAAGATTAATCTTAACTTGTAGCCTTAAACGAGACGCAGGGATTTATGTTTTACATTTACATTTCAGCTTCGATTGCTTTTACAAGGCTCTAAGTATAATTCGTTTGGGTGAGATTGGTCCTAATTAAGACGCGCTCTCTCATCATTGCAGCCTTTGTTCAGGGAAATTAGGATCGATTTGAACTAAACACTCGTGCAACTTTGCAAAACCCGGTTTTGGATAAAATAATGAAAATAAAAGTGAAACAAAGTTATTTCAACGCGTTTTAGTGTTTTCGACGTTTTCATGCGTAATTAAGTAGGGCGAAACTCTTGTGCGGAATGTGTTATTACGAGGCAGGCCTCGGTGATCAGACAGATAATAAATGTTTCTGGTAATAAACAGTGCAGCAAGCTCAGGTGAGCCAACCGTCGCCAGATGTCAGTAGATCTTTCAAGGATCACTTGCCTTTTTTTGTGAGACGAGGAGCAGCCATAGCGCACACACAAACATTCTGGACGTTTTCATACTTCACACGGAGATTGTTGATGTCGTTTATTGCGCTAAAAGTGCGCCATGATACTTCATAGTTTTTGTTTATTAATTTGTCCTGAATTATAACTAATGTTTACTTTCTAAGACACATCTTATTTCCCTTGAATTTTAACCTATTTTCTGTTTGATCCCCTCCCTCCTCCTGTTGTCATCCTCAGGGATCCAGAGCTACGCTTTGATGTGTCTGATGTGATGGGAACCTTTCCCACATGTTAACCGATGGAAGAGAAAGAGGGGTCGATGCTGTTGTGGCTCTCCTCTTTAAATCCTGCACAGCTCTCTGAGTAAGCCTCCAGTTCAATTCATCAGAAACTGAGTGCCACCAGCAGGAAATCAAAACAATCAATACTAAGGTGGTGAAATTGAAATGTTGAAATTGTTTCTTTCTATTCTGTTTATGTGTTTAGGAGGAGTCACAGGAGAGCAGGAAGGGTGGACAGAGACGCCAGTGTGAGTATATTCAAGGTTATTAGATACTTTTTAAACATTATATTCTCTCACTCATACACCCCATTTCCTCACATTGCTTTCAATAAACCCAGGTATTCATACACCTCCAATATGTAAAAAGTCCATGAAATGCATGTTTTTGTGAAATAAAGAATTATTGAATAAAACAAGGTTGTGTTGTGTGTTTATTTACAGCTAGTCGCAGTATACAAAGTAGCCTAGTTAGGATTAGATCAGGGGTGGCGAACCTGTGGCTCTTGAGCCGTATGCGGCTCTTTGCCTGCTCCTGTGAGGCTCTTACTGTGTGGCTGGGGGCTGTGTCATTGGTTGATTGTTGTTTTTAACTTTTCTGAAACATACAGTATTTCAGATAAGTAAAAAAAAACACATATGAATGCATCTGCCAATACTGCCAATACATTTGCCAATAATTTTAAAATGGAAAATGATGCAGCAGAGTTTTGAGGACAGATTCTGCAACCTGAGGAAAAACAGCGGCCACAGATCACCTTCCTCGTTAACCCTTTCACTGCTGAATCCGATTGTTTGAAAGCCCCTTTAGTGACAAATGAGTGAGAGAGTTGCTTCAAGTGGCCACAACCGAGTTCAAGCAAGACCTGAAAAGGACTGTGGATAACAAAGACTGTCAGGTTTCCCACGGAGTCAATCTAAGTGAGAAAAAAAAATATGAAAACTGCTATGTATTATGACTGTCATTAGATCTGGAAGACACTGTTGCTGTTGTAGTGTGGACGTGCATGTGTTGTGTGGCTTTTTGCTATGGTGCGTTTTTTTTTGTGGCTCTTTATACCTAACTGGTTGGCCACCCCTGGATTAGATGTACCTTAAGAAGTTGGAACAGTAAAATGCTACTTGCACACTAATCCATAAATTATACTAATCCAATAATATATTCTTTGTATGACACTATGGAATTGGAAATTATAAAGTACACCAAAACACATTTAAGTTTCCAGGTACAGTATATTTTGCAAAGTCATATAAAGCAACATAACCGCGACCACTGGCATCACTTGTGTTTGCAGTTCGTCACCAGATGTCGTTGTTGGTTAAAAATGACATCCATTGTGAAATGACACAAATAGGGTTTCGAAGCGCTGTTACGTAGGCTATAACATTAATTTATATTTGGTTACATTTAGAAGAACTGCTGCCTGCACTGTAGGCTTACATTGGGGTTTAAGGGCTGAAAGGCAGATAGGATTTAGTGACTGATGGCAGATGGCGGTCTTAACATTAGAGACAAGCCGAGGAGATATTCTGCTGTTGGAAATAAAGGAATTAACTGTGGTCAGAGGTTTGCTGTGTTTTCTTAAATAAACATATTGCTGAAGCCTAGCAGGACCAGATCGTGACTCCTTTGAAGTATCACCGTCTGCGCAGGTCGGGTGTGTGCAGCCTCGTCATGTGGGCTCATTGTTTACATGCTGTCGAGATTTCACAGAGGGCGTGTGTGTGTCCCTTGTGAAATTACGGTCCCTGTATTTACGAACACACTTATTGAAATGTTTTTTTTTTTCCACTCAGAGAGGTAATATTGTAGCCGTGATAATGTGTCACGAGTTGAGTAGACCTATTTCAGCACCATGGCCAGCTCCACTGCGAGAACAAAAGGCGGATTTGCATCGCTTGATGTCAGGGACCGTCTGCTTTTTACCCATCCAAATGAAAAACAAAAACTGTGAAAAATCCCTTTCGAAAAAAAACCCTCCTTCCTTATTTACAGCCCCATCTTTTCCCTATATTTTGTCCCCTATACGATTTGATTGCCTAATGTCTAAGATTACATAACATAGTATATTTTTGCTGTATGCCTTTATCCAAAGTGCCTTTCATCTTGATTTAAGATTGATTTAAGACAAGATAAGACAAGATAATCTACAAACTAGTTGGCCTTTAATTGGTCCATGTGAGTTTGCATGTTCTCCCCTCTACCTGTGAGGTTGTCTTGATTTCCAGATTTGTAGATTAGGTGAATTGGTGACTTTAAATGGTTTTGTGACTATAGAAAGTATACATTATGTGGGTAGACAAATGACCTGTCCCTCATGACCCTGCACAGGATAAGTCGGTATAGCTAAAGGATGGGTGGGTGTTCATTTATAGCCCTATTTAGGACTGACATGCCATGTATCACTGCCCTGGATGGCTAAGTGAAGCATCCTTGTCTGGTATTAAAAGCTCACAAAGTGGGGTGCCTGGGTAGCTCACCTGGTTGAGCGTGCGAACCATCTACAAAAGGCTGTGGGTTCAATTCTGACCTGTGGTCCTTTGCTGCATGTCGTTACCCCTCTCTCTCCCCCTTTCTTGTCTTCAGCTGTCCTAGGTAATAAAGACCTAAAATGCCCAAAAATAATCTTTAAAAAACAGCTCACAAAGATACTAATTGGACAAATGTAAAAAGAAAATATGAAGGAACTGGAGGAAAGGTGAACTTCTTAGCAACAGATTGTCAATATCAACTGTGTTTAGAGTTACAAGAACATGCATTGATAGATTCCATTAAACTCAGTCTCTTCACTCAATAACTCTTCTCTCTGGTGCATTTGTATTTTCACCATTCTTCTAATATTTAACATTACTAAAAGCATCAATTAATGTTACGATTAGCCATCCATGAATGTGCTACAAAGTGGGCATGCAACAGGGTAAGTGGGAAAATTAGATGAAATAAAGGTTATTATCCCTACAAGACCATTTGTTCTTGGCTATTGGGGTGTAAAAATAGAAACAATGCAAAATCCCCACATCTGATGACTGTTTTAAAATGCAATTAATCACTTGAGTAATTTTTTAGGCAAAAATGCCAAAATCACTGTCTCCAGCTTCTCAAATTTGAATATTTGGTAGTTTCTTCATCTTCTATACAATATATTCAGGTTTTGGCCCATTAGTCAAACAAAACAAACGATATATATATATATATATATATATATATATATATATATATATATATATATATATATATATATATATATATATATTAGCCTTTGGGAAATGTGATTGGCAATTGTATATGTTACACAATTAATTGATTAATCCAAATATGAACATAATTGGTAGTTGTAGGCTCAACTATGAACATTAAATGCCACAAATGGGTGCTGCCATTAGCCAGGACTGTAATGCATATTACAGTCATGCAACAGGGTAGAATTAGGAAAAACAAGATAATATGGAAATCAACGTTTTAGAATACAGCCCACCAATCTAGCCTTTTGAAGGATTTATTGGCCCTACAAGTTTGTTTTGGATAATGACATCAAAATACAGAGAAACAGTGCACAATCTCCAATTACATACAAACAAAGTCAATAAGTTTAAAGCGTTTTAATGACAAATAGGAAAAAAAGCTCAAACATACACACAAACATCCAGATGCCATTTTGCAACCATGACTGTGTTTAATGTGCTGTATTTTCATTACCTTCTCCTGCTGTCACAGGGCTGGTATTTTAGCGACGGTCCCTGGCGGCAGACATCACGGCTCGTACAGCCCAGGGGAGGAGGGGAGGAGGGATGGAGCTGAGATGGACAGGGAGGGAGACACCGGCTTACGACGTCAAATGAGTACACACACACACACACACACACACACACACACACACACAGGGAGAGGGAGAGGAGAAGACGACCAACCAGACTGCCAATTCCCTACGGTCTACTGAAGGAAGCTTACATTCATCCATCACAACACTCTTCATTCAGTAAAGCTAGAGAGAGAGAGAGAGAGAGAGAGAGAGAGATTTGTTTATTGTTTATATCAGATTTAGGCTATTTGAAAGGAAAGAAATTACGGAGAATCTGTCAGGAAAAAAACAAGCAGATCTAGAAAAACACGCTCATGCCGAATAAAGGACCGTCGCTGGATGTTACTTGTGTTGTTATAGGGGGGGTACAGGCCTAACTTGTTACAGGATTCAAAGACGCTCTTATAGACAAATGAACTGAATAATTGAAATTAAATAACTAAACAACAGCGGGGGAAGAAGAAAGGCATCCTCTGATCACGCCGATTCTTTGCCACAAACAGCACCACAGGTAGGATTGTAATTTTTTACAACTCTTTGTTTTGTGTTTTTTGTCAAATGTGTAAAATCATGTTCAGGTCATTGTTGTTGTCACCATGTCTTGACAAAGAGAGCGCAGGTCTCCAGCTGTGTTGACAGACACACTGTCATGTTTCAGTAGGGGCTTGAATATAGGCGGCCTAGACCGAATATCAGTGCAAGTAAGGATTGTGTATATCATCATTTACTACGATACCACATGTTTTTAAAAAATCATTTCTTTATGTCAGGCAAAGAAAATAGCCTATATCTTAGCTCTGAAGCTACGAGTCAGTCATGATTTTATATATATATATATATATATATATATATATATATATATATATATATATATATATATATATATATATATATATATATGTTAATGTCCTGCCAAGAATATGAACGTTATGAGATTATAATTTAATTTTCTGTAATTAATATTGTTTCATTTTGTATTTTATGCAAATAAATAACAAAATAGTGGTTTCAGCTTTTGAAATTACATAAAAAAAAGTGTGATTGCATACAATTCCCTCTAAAATAAATTTAACATCACTGTTCCTATAGAATGTGTACTTATAGCTCTTACAATATATCTGTGATAGTCAACAGTGAGCTTATAGTAGCCTTAGGTTACATAGTAAGAATTTTAACCATTAATGTGTTAGTATCTTGCGATATATTGTAATGTTATGTGTTTCGTTGTGATATGTATGTTCAAAACTCTACCAGATTAGGACTACCATGTCTCCAAGAGTGTAGAAACTAGGATACTAGGATATCAGCCCCCCATTCCCACCAAACGCTCCCCATCTGCACCTCCATCCCCGGCCTCCTGTTTGCACCTCCTGTGCAGTGTGAATTTAAGCCTGCAGGCTCCTGTCTGCTCCTCCTGACCGCCTGTGTGTGTGTGTGTGTGTGTGTGTGTGTGTATTATTCCTCCCCAGACTTCTCAATGAAGGAGCCTGACGCAATCAAGCTCTTCATCGGGCAAATACCCCGAAACCTGGAGGAGAAGGACCTGAAGCCCATCTTCGAGCAGTTTGGCAAGATCTATGAGTTGACGGTGATAAAGGACAAATACACAGGGATGCACAAAGGTGAGGAATAAAGGGCCAAGAACTCCCATTTGATATGAATTTTGTCTCAGGGAGCTCCTTTGGGGAAAAATATTGTTAATTTAGTATTCATTATGTGGGAAGATAGAGATGAGAGCAAGGCCTGTTATTAAAATATTACTTTTATGTGTCCTCCCGTTAGGATTTAATTCTCAGTAAATATCAGAGAGGTTAAAGTATTCCTCATTCAGCCATTGTTGCTCTGGGGCCTCTTTAAGGACCCCTGTGAGGTTAAAATCTGATGTTTAGCACCATTGATCTAAAAAAGAAACCTGATTCATAGTTGGTGAAGAGTTTGTATCCTAACCTTTCATGGACTGACTAAAATATTTAATAGACATGTACTGACTAAAGTATTTTTTAACCTTGACTACATAAAAAAAATGATTTACACTTTAATACTTTCAAGTTGAATCAACATAATTCCATCCACCTCACTGAAACTACATTTGTAAAGTCAAGGCAAACTGTTTAAGCAGAATTGGACTATTTAATTGTAATAGGTAATTTAAGATGACCACATATAAGTGTGCAGCATTGTATTTTCACAATGCCATACTTTGCAAGCTCTGGCCCATTGCTCTTTAAGGACAAGAGGAGGTTTTCTGCCACCAACACTTAGATTAATGGCCAATACTCTTGAACCTGGGCCAGTCTACTAACTAAGCTAGTGTAAAACACAAATGAAACACACATTAACACACAGGATTACTGTATGTTCATGAGACCTCCCTGATGCATGCTGGGAGGTTTCCCTTCATACATCGGGATGCTACAATTAAAAACCACTGCAAGAAAAAATATGTTATTTTAGACTGTTGGAATTAAACAATGTTGTACCGCACTCTCCATTTTTTCCCTAAATTGTCATGACCAGAAAGGTAGCTGTCTTAAGATCAATCTGACAAAAGTATTTTGTCTGTCCACAATTGGCCTCAAATGGTGATATTAGTCAATTTCTAAGAGCAAAATGTCACCCACTACTACTACTACTGTTGTGCGTCACATGCTGAACAAGTCAAGTCTCAACATGCTTGACAGATGGAGTAAAGCTGGTCAAAGTGATCTAAGCTAAACAATGATCCTTACTGTCATTTCTAATGCAAATGTGAGCGCAGAAAACAAAGGCTTTTATAAATCCACATAAACCATCGGCCATTTGGGAGACGTATAGGCCAGGTGGTATCAGTCTTCTAACACCTATAACACCTATTCTGCATACATTTACATATTCATGATTTGTGGGAGCCTTAAAGGTTAATGAAGGCCTTTCTCTATTATGTGGTGCTGCATACATTTGGCCTTAACAGCGTGATATTAAATACCCATTCGGACTGCTTGTGTCTGAATAGTCTCCAGGTATAATGATTTAATAATCCCATAGATCTCCAGTGCTACTGGGAGGACTATTTAACAAAATTACAGTTGTTCATTGTTTTTATTTTATTTTTTTTGTCTCTGTTTCATGAAGTTTTAAATACATATTAATAATGGTGGCCTGATTAAAGGCGTGAGGCATTTTAAGACATTTTAAACACATGCTGTTGACCCAGAACTGTTGTTAAGATAAAACCAAAGCACATGTATCAAATGGCAGATTAATAATAAACTCCAGCAGCATGTTTCTGCCTACAGGCATTCACAGCGAATGGCCAATTAAGATTAAATTACAATAACAGTGCACTGCCAACCCAAGATATTATATTTAGCATATGAATATGACATTACAAATACATAGACTTATAGTGCTCTGATCTTCTAACACTTGTCTGTGTTTCCAGGATGTGCCTTCTTGACATATTGTGCACGTGAGTCCGCCCTCAAAGCCCAGAATGCACTGCACGAGCAGAAGACATTACCAGGGGTGAGTGTGTCTTTTCAAGATCCTCACATGTATATATATATATATATATGTTCTGGAGCAGAATAACTGGCATTTTAGGCTATCTGAACGCACCACACAGACACATGTGGACACACAGTGACACAAAAAATTTAACAGAGTTTGACATGCAGGCCTGCCTTCCCCCTTTAGCTGATATGCTCCTATAAAGGTCAGAGGCTGCTCTCTCTCTTATGTTTCATATGTGATGCATCCAGACATATCCATCCAGTTAAGGCATGAGTCATCTTGCTACATGTCACGGGTCGGAAGAGACAGCTATGAGGCTCGCTGCTGGAGTGACTTTGCCAGTTCTTATTCTCTCTGATGTTTCTCTTCCTTTCTGTGTCTCTGTCTTTCTCTCTCCCCCCACCCCCGCCTCTCTCCCTTCTTTCCATCCATCTCTTCCTCTGAATTCTAATCAAAGTTAAACCTAGCTTTATTAGCATAGCCAGGCAGCAGGTGTGCTGCCAAATGACATTTCCAGAGCTAAATATGACATGACAGCCGCGTCTCTATAATAACTGACTATATGAGAGACAAGGCTACAAGGCAAGGAATTACTGAGACAGAGTGTGCTTCCAGACTTGCTGCTGCTTCCTCTTTTACTAACAAGGCTTTACCCCAGTTTCCTTTTGGTTATTTTTGTTGAAATCTACATCATTCACTTCTTTTTTTTCCCCTCCAGAATGGCAGCTCATGACCATAGTTTTTACGGAAAGAGTGAAGAAGCAGGTGAACAGTGTAGGGCTACACAATTATTTTAATTATTGATAATCAAATAATCTGATTAATCATTCATTCATAGTCCAACATTTAACGTTATTCAATTTAATATCATAGAATATAACCAAAAAACAACACATATTCACATTAGAGGAGCTGGATCCAGTTCATTTTTGCTTTAAAATTGTAAAGATTGGTCAATTAATCAAGTAGTCGATTGAAAGAAAATTAATCAGCAGCTATTTTCTATTAATCGTTTGAGTAATTTTTCAAGGAAAAATGCCAAACATTCTCTGGTTGAAGCCCCTCAAATGTGTCTTTGTCTTCTGTCATAGTAAGCTGAATAGCTTTAGGCTGTTAGTAGGACAAAACAAGATAGATCGTGATGGGCATTTTTCACTATTTTCTGATTTTTTTTGGCAACACAATTAATCGATGAAACCCTAAAGCAGACACAAGCACCAACCCTCACATTTTGAGCCAGCATATATTTGGAATTTTCCCTTGATAAATAAACGATTATTGAAGTTCTTGAAGACTGACTTATTGATTGTATCAGCAGAACATTGTTGTAAGGGCAGGCAGGGGGTTTATTGGGGGACGACAGACTTGAATTAGGGTGGCAACAGAAGAAATCCCATTGTTAGCGTAACAGTAGCGTGACCTTCCTGACCTCTCGTAGGGGATCAGCAGGGCCCAATGCCCCGTGGCTAAAGCCCTGTCCCCCTTGTGTTTCAACCCCAGTGGCTCTCCTCCTCACAACCTCTTACCTCTAAGCTGTGTGGAACAAGCTAAACCCTCATGTGTTCTCTCAATCCCTCCCTGCCCTCCCCCCTCCCATGCCAAAAAAAGAAGAAGAAAACCATATTATTAGCTCTGTACGCGCCCACACGGACAAGAACTGCTTCCCACCCCTGCCACCAGCTGTGGTGTAATTGTCATCTAATTGCACCTGCACTGCCATAGAATAATTAACTCTGACATCTCATGGTTGGGGCAATACAAAAGAAATAACATGAAAGCAATTATTGGACTGAGGGGAGAGCTCCACCTGAATGAAGAGAAAGCTGAAGGATGTCATTAACACTCTGTTTTTTTGTGTTAGCATTTCTTCTCTCTGGAAAGTAAGAGTCGGTTTTAAGGCTTTTTTTCTCCTTGCTATTTTACAGATTTTTTTCTCTCTGCTAACAATGGGAAAAAAAGAAAGAAGTCAGGCAGGGGTGAACAGATGGTTGTTTCGGAGTGGCACCTGGCCTTGTGTTTAATTTCAGGTGAGAGAGTCTGTCTCTAAGTGAGAGGGGGAGGAAGAGTGTCAAAAGCACATTCAGCCGAAAGCGAGGAAAGAAAGTGAGAGAATGGTGGAGTTGGAAAAGGGAGGGACAAAAAAGCAGGAGCAATAAACTAGATTCAGAGGGGAGGTGTTGAAATGGAAGTCAGAGGCACTCGCATTCAATCTTACTCAGACATCTTGTACTCTTGTCCCCTCTGTTCTTATCGTTTTATCTCTGAGCTGTCTCAGGCCAGTTCGTCTGGTCAAGTCAGCTGTTGTGAGGCTAATAGAGAAAATAATGTCCAGTTATGCCTCATTTCAAAGAAGTCATTTTACAGCAACCTGTCAAAACCAAACATATATTTCAACAACTTTAAATAAATTGTTGAACTAGCTGAATGATTGAATCATGTTGGTATTTGCTGTTAAAGTTTTGGACTGTTGGACATTTTAAGATGTCACCATGGACTTTTATGGCATTTTAGAGACCAAACGACCAATCAAGAAAAACAATCAGCAGGTTAAACCAAAAGTTCAGCATTTTGTGAATTTCTGTTTCCCCCTGTTTCCAGTCTTTATGCTAAGCTAAGCTAACGCTAAGGCTGTTGAATGTATAATCATATTTAGTGTACAGACATGACAGAGCTATCAATTTTCTTCTAACTCTCTGCAAGAAAGCAAATTAGTTATTATTTCCCAAAATATCAAGCTTTTCATTTGAATAAGGAAAATAATTGTCAGTTGCAGCCCTAAAGCTCATATCTGCTTCAGTGGAGATGTAATATATTGCCCCTCATCAACACTCACTTGGATTAATATTTGCAACAATGTCTCACTGTTAATTTTAAATGCAATAAGTATTTAATAGTGTGACTGTGCCCAAGTGAGAAAGTAGCTGTGCGTGTGTTTAGTGTATATTTGCATGTGCTGCGGGGGAAGGGAGGGCAGGTGTTCGCACTAACACGGTTTAATGAAGGGTGCGTGTGCTTTTCTGTGCTTTTGTGTGCGTAGTGTGCGCAACTGAGTGTAAATGTCTGTTTGCTTTTGTGTGCATGTGTTTCCATGGAGAGTACACATCCAAAGATATGGATGGATGGATGGAAGTTGGGTTTATTATGTGCTCCTCTCAGGTTTCTTCTTTCATTATCTGCTTTTTGTGTGTGTGTGTGTGTGTGCGTGTGCGTGTGCGTGTGCGTGTGCGTGTGTGTGTGTGTGCGTGTGCGTGTGCGCGCGCGCGTCCGTGCTGTGTGTGTGTGTGTGAGAGAGAGAGAGAGAGAGTAAAATTTGAGCTGCGAGGCCTCTGTGTTTAAGCTGCCCATACGAGAGGAAAGAGCCCTCTTTGAGTGGAACATCTGACTAAGCCTGACATTTACTCAGCCATAAGGACTCAGACGGAGCAGACAGAGGGGTTTTATCAATAGTCTGAAATAAATGCATATGCTAAATATAGCCCAGCCTTTTTACGCAGGATATGGGATGGGAAGTTGTAGTGCCAGAACGTTGTGCCCTTAATGTCTGAGCAAACTGCTGTAGAGACACATGGGCCACAAACAGTTGCAGGGTGATGTTACACACCTGTTATTACCTATTCAATTTTGCATTTTAGTCTCTTTTTTATAGTAGATATAATAGATAAATAGGTAGAAACTGACATTTAATGTGCAACAAGGCAAACAAATATGACAAAAACACAAAGTAGATGCTCAGATTTGGTTCACTGAGGCCCTAAAACATGCTGTTATGATGTAAACATGAGCATGTAACCTACTAACATGTTAATTAAGCTATCTGACAATAAGCAGATAAAGCAATGCCTGCATATGTAGCTACATATATCCTGATGTCAGTGAGTTGGGATGATGATGATGATGATAGCAATTAGAGTGCCTCAGAGCAACTGTGTTCACTTGATGTATCTATCTGGAGTTAAGTGTGCATTCATGCAGTGATTCATTTACATATGCATGCATATCAATGCATGGCGCGGACGATGCAGGGCAGGCGGCGATGAATGACAACAAAAAAGGGCCCGTCCTCTGTACGTCACTCTGGGGCGACTGTAATGATGAATGCAGATTGGATTTATAGAGGTGGCAAAGGGGTGTGAATTAGAGATAAATTGGATAAATAGAGGGGGGGTGGGGGGAAGGGAGGAAGAGATGAATGAAAGTTTGAGATAATGAACAGTGGGTGGCAATAAGGGTGGAGGGGGTTGGAGGTACATTGAGGCAGTGTGTTTATCTGCTTAAATACAGACATCTGTTACTGAGAAATAGTGTGTTTTGGGGGGGGGGTTGGGAATTGTGTTTGTGTGTTGTGTGTGTGCGAGTGGTAGGCGAACACACACAAAAGTGGAAAGAGGCTGTTGTCACGAAACTCATTTGGCTAGTTGAACTACATATACACTGGACTATGGTGGAGTTAAAGTGTGTAAACCATGCCTGAATTAAAAAAGCTTTAAAAAAAATCGTAGGACATGGACCCTATCTCTACACACACACACACACACACAGAAATGTGTCCGTGATTCAGTTCTTTTCCCCTTCTGCTTCACTGAGTCGATTCAAACAACACTTGACATGCATATTTAACAGTCAGAAGAGACAAAACAATTGAGAGTCAACTTGAGTGTTGTTAGAAATGTACTCTTTGATATTCCGTTTCTCCACTTTGAAGGATCTTTTTGTTGGCTGTCTGACAAAATAAAAGGCTGAATGTCAGCTTCAAGAGCTGTCAGCTTCGCCTCGATACTGGACAGACTAGTGAACCCTGTAGGAGAAGGAGACAGCACTGGGAAGCAGCTTTGAAACTGAAGACTGGATCCTTGATTAAATATTATTGAACTGTACAAGTGTTTGTGTTTGATTGATTTAGCGAATTGAGAGAAGGTAGACTTTCTCTCTGGTTTGTGTGCTTGCCCGCCCATGTGTGTGTGCATCTGTGTGTGCATCCACGCTTGGAAACAATAACAGACCGTACTTGTGCATCTCTGCTTTTTTTTTTTTGTCCCTGCCTCTGTTGCTTTGTTCCAACTCTTTGTGAGCTCATAATCATCTGCATCTATTAATCGCCTTTTTTGTTCTTTTTTTTTTTTTTTCCTGTGAATATACCAATTTCCACCTGCGCTTGTTCTTTTCCCCCGAGTGAATTCACAAGTGCGTCCCAGCGACATTTGCAACGAGAAGGTGGATGGACAAGCAAGGGAGCAAAAGCAACAGAGACGGGAGAGGAATAGATAAGGGAGGGGAGCGGAAGTCGGGAGGTTGCAGGTTGATTACGGTCGCAGGTCTCGTTGCCTGGAGACGGCGGAGACGAGGGATGCCAGGTTGCTAGGCGACCGGCACGATGCAATGACCAGCGCTGTGTGATGAAGCGGAGGGGAGGCGAAGATGGAAAATTGTCTTTGTGCCCCCCGCCCCACCCAACTACACCACCCCCTTTCCACCTCCAACTCTGCCTCCCTGCTGTAAATGTTCTTGAAAGGGCAGAGGAGATGGTCTTTGCTGATATATTTACCATTCAGAGTGGCTGCTTTTCAGGGCAGACAAGCAGAATGAATTGAAATTGGAGAGAAAACAGGCGACAGAAATGTGTCACTCTCACACAGCAGCAGCAGCCTATACAGACTTAACAACACTGACTGCGTTGAGCTGCGAGTGTAGAGATTATCATCTGCTCTGCAGCAGGTCAAAACAGAGAAAAATATCATCAATATGTTTTACTCCGACTGTAAATGACCCTCAATCTAAAACACATTTACGTTGCTTTAGTAGTTGAAAATGCATTTACATGGGAGCTAGTGCCACTCCTCGGTGTATATATAGACATTGATGTTGTGGAGGGGGAGGGGGGGGGGGGGTCATGCATTATGGCGAAGGGGTCGAGCTGTGATTTGATTGGATAATCTATGGATTTAATATCTCATAATCCTAGCCAAATCCCCCACGGCATCACAGAGCGAAAAGATTAAGTATGTGTAGATGTTGCTGTGAGTGACAGGAGCAGACAGAGCGTGTGTCTCTGTGTGTGTGTGTGTGTGTGTGTGTGTGTGTGTGTGTGTGTGAGTGTTTAGTCAGAGGATGATTGTATATAATATCTGTGTGTTTGAAGAAGGAGCACAAGTGGAAGAAAAAAATCAAATAGCAAAACACACTGGTAAAATGGGCTGTTGATCAGGCAGGTTTTGACTGTGTGTTGTCTGTGCACAGTATGGGACTGTTTTTGTAAACAAGCCTAAGAGAGAAAAGGGAGGAAAGGGGAGCAACAGGAGGAGGAGGGGAGAGAGCAAATTACTGTAAAGTCTACGTTAGTGGTTTAGGCTTAGAGGGAGATATGTTTCTCCCTGCTTCTGCATCTGCTCTCGAGGCAGCGCCTACATTCAACAGGCACGAGCGCTCCCTCCGTCATCCTTGCTTCTTTTTTTTTCTCGGTGTCTTTCATTTTTCCTCTCCTCCTTGCCTCACCCCCTCCTCCCTCACACATCTAATCCCTCTATCTCTCGACCTAGAAGCACCCTTTGTCCTCCTCATTTGTTTTTCACCCGTCTCTACTGCATGTCATTCAGGGCAACCTTGTTTACCTGATGTGGGGTTTTCATCACTGGGGTTGTCATGACGATGACCATGCGAGCGCGGTCTTCGTCAGAGAAGTGGGGCCGGTTGCCGTGCCGATCTGAAGTGACACAGCCTTGATGGTCTCCACTTCTCACTGTTTTCCCTCTTGTATATTCTAATTATATTCGGAATTCCATAGAGCCATCTGCTGCGCTTCTCCTTATCACCACCATCACGGCCTTCGCTGTTTGTCTTCCTGCAGTGAAATACGGGCAACGGCATTTTTTACAGGCATCATCCAAACGTGCTATTAATCAAAGATGTCACGTTAAACTACAGCCAAGAGGTTGTAGCATCGCTTTGACTCCTGAACTCAACTCTTAAGATTAGACAGATTTTCTCACCAAGAATTATCTTTTAGCTTTGCATTAGAAAAGTAACTCATCTCTAATCTAATCTAATCTCATTCTGAGTCCGGTTCTGTTGTAGATGATCTGTATTTTTATATAGAAAGAATGTTTCTATGCGTACTGCTGTTATTGTATAGCATGTAGGTCTACACAGGTCCATAGCAACCAACAAGGACACCAAGAAATTGTTGTCAATATTTGTTTTTGAAGAAAATTTGCATTTTACTAAATGCAACTTTTACATACATAACACAGACACATATATAAACTCATATATTTGAAGTATACTGTATATCACATCCAGTGTATGGCCATATCTGACCATGTATGTTTTAGCTGTCCCGATTGCACATCTGATTAGTAAAAGAAAAATAATGGTGTAGGCCTATCCTTAGCCATCAGGTTTGATTTTATTTCTTTAAAACTGCCCTCTTTGCCTCAATGTACACACATTTCTGAAGCATTTATGTTTTCAAAGATACTGTTAGTTCAACAATTTTTCCATTAAATGTGGAATGCACATTCAAATTCAAATTAAGTTGATAAAAAAGCTAAGGAGTATTCTGATTTAATATAAACGTGACCAAGAGAGACAAAAGAGTTAAAAAAGTCAACACAGGTATAATTTTTCTAAGAAAATATCTTAATATTTTACCTCAGTATTTCTAAAATCATATATATGATTAAAGAATAAAAGATAAAAGAATGCAAATGACGAGTAAGAATAAAGCAGTTAGTTTGATATTTAAAACACTTAAAATATATAGTAAGTCATACTACACATTTAAGGGCAGCAATTGTTGCACTCTGTACTGTAGGTGTACAAGTGCAAATAGCATAAGAAGTGATTGGTATAGTGGTAAACAGTGGACAAGAGACATGAATGGACCCTTTTATAATAACATAAGTCATATTTGTTGAATGCTTTTATCCAAAGTGCTTTAAACACCACAAGTACATGAATTTTAGCATGTGGGCCCAGTCAGGTTGATGTTGTCTTTCCTGCAAACCAAACTATAATTTAAACACAAATTACTATTCACTGACTGCAGGAGCTGAGGCCCACATTTGCTTGACTGATTGGAAGATGGTTTTAAGACTTTGCCCCTCCATCTACTCTATCATCCTGTTAATTGGGGCAATCAATTGAACGCTCTCAGTAAGGAGGCACAGGAGCCATCTGCAGCAGGTGTTGGCGGTATTTTGGTCAGTGGTTCGACGTGGAGGTGACGATGTTTGTGCATGCGGGTCTTGGCAGCAGAGCGCGACCGTGGAGCAGATCAATAGTGTCTCCTTTTGACCGATCACAGCGGATCAATCAGTGACACAGGATCAGGATCTGGCTGAAATGTCACCAGCTCCATAATTAAGACCTTCATTAAGCCACATTTAACAGAGTGTCACTCTGTTGCTCTCACCTCTACTCCTCACCGACATCACCCTCCCTCCTCCTCCTCCCTCTTCCTCCTCCTCCTCCTCCTCCCCTTCACACACATCCCCCACCTCCATATGCTCCTTCCCTTCCGCTCAATCCCACTTTTCTTCCTTTTGCCCTCTCTTATTCATACTTTTCTTTATTTCATTCAATACCTCCTTTCACTGTTTCCGTGCTCTATACATTTGAAAGACGAGGCGCCGAAGCACTGAAGTATGCACAATTTCATATAGGGGTTTTGTTAAATAGTGGGGAGGATAATAATTGTGGAGAAGTAAAGAAAAAAAAAGGCATTTCAGCAGCTTGTCTTTTAATGAATTATGAAAAGGTCGCCTAATCGTGTGTGCTCTCCTTTTTATTTATCATTCTTTTATTCTTTGTTTTCTTTCAGATAGCATTCCTTCCTTTTTAACCCTGTTTACCCTCATCTCTGTCTCTCTGTCAGGCTCAGAATCTCTCGCTATTCTGATGCTGCGTGCTCCTGTAATCCAGATTAGCCGGCGAGTGTTCTTAATCTTATCACTTCCTCAATCCTGCGTGGGTGTGTGCTTTTCCTGGTTTTGTGTGATAGGGGGAGAGGGAACGATAGACGGCAGGATTAAAGCAGATTCTGAGAGAGACTCAGAGAGAGGAGGTGGAGAGAGAGAGAGAGAGAACTGTCAGCCGGGGTCTTCTAGAGTAGAGTTAGCAAAAATGAGAAATTAGTGAGGGATTGTAGGAAGCTGGAGCTCAGGCCAAAATCACTAACATCCATACATGCATGCATATGTCACTGTTACGTCACATTAAAGAATCAATAGCATTTCTAGATGGGTGACATGACGACAGTACACACGACTGTCCTCTTTTTGAAGTTTACAAGACAGTAGTGGCCACACTTTGATTAAGTGCCAGGGTGTATAAATTCTATTCATTGATTTTTCCTCTTTTTTCTCGTGTTAATGATCACTACCTCTGACCTGTATTCAAAACTGACCGTGCAATGTGGCCTCTGTCTTTCCAGATGAACCGCCCAATCCAAGTGAAGCCAGCGGACAGCGAGAGCAGAGGGGGTAAGAGACACCTGTCCCCATCCATAAACACAGCATCTGTTCAAACACCACCTTCACCGTGCACACGACCAACAATTTCCATCTATAAAAAGTAATTTAGTCTCGAATCCACACTGAAACACTTGTTTTTCTTGCAACAAGTTTTTGAGTACAGTTTCCTACGAAGGTGACGTCTTAAAATGACACCACCAGAATCAAGACAATATAATTTGATGTTTAAGGAAATTTCTACAAACAATCAATTGCAACAACAATTTGCATAAAAAAAGATGCAAGATTATTTTTATCATCCCTCAAAACTATGATTCAAGATTTCGTATTAGATTTTTTAGAAATTCAATTTAAACTACATACTGTGCCTAGCTTTAACAGCTTCAAAGCTGCATGTTTAAACTCCCACATCTGACTCAATAAACGCCACTGGAGATCCTTCTGCCCTAACATCTAATCAATCAGTCACCTAATCACAGTTCATTTTCACCAACATTAATGAGCACACTGTCACACATTTAAGCTGTTCAAAAACTTCAAGCATCAAGTTTTTGTATGTTTTCGCTACAATTCATATAGTATATGTTATTGATGCCCATTTTTCAAAGCATACCGTCATTTTATGGCAGCTGTTGGTTTCAGTAATAATCAATTTGCAAACTTTTCACAAGAGGAAAAGCACAGGTGAAAATAATAAGATGAATGATGGCTAAATTCCATTTAGCTGCTTCCGTTTCAGGGTCCTGGTATTGTGCATGTTGCCTCACTGTCACGCTGTCATGACTTACTGGGACACTTGAATAGAACAGACCAGAGCCATCGGTAATGTTATTAGTAACACCTGTGCTCTTTCTACTATGACAAGTCAAACTGTCTGCTCTGAAAAGGCCTGTTGACGATCAGTTCATGAGCTTAAGGACACTTGAAATTAGCTCCATAGGTAATCACAGTCAAAATAATGGTAGACTTTATTTTTGTGCTTTACTCTCATATGTCGACTGTCAAACCACAACATTTTATGCAAGAACTGACTGAAAATCTGTGTTTGATTTTTCAAAATCATAGCTTGTGAATTCAATGCTTTACAACAGCCAGATCTCAAATCCAACACATTGACACACCACACAGGCAGACCTTTCTAATCAAACCATATTTTCAACCACATTATCATGTAACAATTGCATACATGTAATAAAACAATAGACCATGACATTCTCACTGTGACTGATTCTGTACCTCAAGTCTCTTGACAGTTGATTTTTTATATCATGCCAAAATGAATGGGAAAGAAATGGCAACCTGAATGTTAGGAAAAATAAAGGTCACAATCTATAATTCTATCGGCATGCTTTGGAGAATAGTCTGCAGGGATGCATGTGATTTGTAGTGAATGGGCTATAACACGCAGAAACACTGATCTGATCCTTCACAGACGGGGACAGACAGAGCAGCTTCACTGACAACACAGAGGGTGACAAACATTTGAGTCACCGCCAGATGCTGTTTGTTTGTTTGTTTGTTGTGATGTTCATGTTACTGCACTCTGGTGGTGTTGTGAAGCATAGCAGGCTGATCCATCCTGCTTTGTAGCTTCTTATCACACTGTTGTTGTCCTTTATTATTCATGCATGTACGGTGACATAGCACTTCTCCCCCTTTCCCCCTTTTCAATGCCTGTATCACCTCTCCAATAAAACATCTACTCCCACTTTTTTCCCTCAACTGTAACCTCACTCACATTATCCGCACATTATCCTATTTTCTCCTTCCCATCTTGGCGATCTCCTTCCCCTTAGAAGACAGGAAGCTGTTTGTGGGCATGCTGGGAAAACAGCAGACGGACACCGATGTGAGAAAGATGTTTGAGCCATTCGGCAGCATAGAGGAGTGCACAGTGCTACGCGGGCCTGACGGTACCAGCAAAGGTAATGTCAACTCATGCCTGAGAAACACACAAAATAGGTTAAATTCAACATGGAACATGGAGAAATACAAAATAAAGCAAAGTATAAACAGCAAATAACACAAATAAATTGTTATGCATATAATCAAAGCATTACACATATTACAAACACTAAAAGTTAGAATAATTTATTTCATTAGTCATGATGACAACAAAGACAGTCTGTGCCTTTGTTAAATTACAGACTTATGTGAAAGTAATCATAGTAGATATAGTATACATTACACAAAATGTTTACTAAAATATTCAGTACATTTCTTTGAATAAAAACAGCTGTTTTTTTAAAACCCACACATTTAAAAGAGAGACTGTAAATAGTCTCGTGCCTGGCCATTTATACGCAGGACTTGCTGCTAAATACTGAAACCTGTTAATAATGTTTAACTATTTTGGTGATTTCAAATCTTCCATACCTAAACGGATGCAGTAAGATCCAATGTATAATCCTATTTAAAATACCCAGGGTGATTAGACTGATTCTTTGAAGCTTTCCCCACTATTTCCAAAACAAATCGCACATCAGGTTTCTTATAGCTTTATTCTAATATGAAATGATTACAAATGGAGTCCAGATTGTAAACGTGACATTGACTTTGTTTAACTTAATTTTTATCCAGCCCTGAGAATTAAGCCTTCAGCACATTACTATCACGTGAATGTAAATTACAATTGTCACTAACAACAATGCTAATGTTATTTGCCATGTAAATCAAAGTCCAGCGACAGCTCAAACACAGTTGCTAGTTTTTTCCGCGTTTTTTGCATGAGGCATGACTAATGGTGCAATAGGTTTTATTGGTCATTGCTAATGATGTGTTTGGTGGTTTACGGACTGTGATTGATGAAGCAATGAATGTTTTGTGGACCATGTTTAATGATGCCACGGTAACTGATGAAGCGCTGGATGTATGACGGCTCCTAATGTATTTTTAAAGGGAAGTCATTTCTGTGTGTGTGTGTGTGTGTGTGTGTGTGTGTGTGTGTGTGTGTGTTTTTTGTCTGTCTGTCTGTCTGTCTGTCTGTCTGTGTGAGGCCACTTTTAATGGTGTGTCATTTCATGTAGGGTGTGCATTTGTAAAGTACCAGAGCAATGCAGAGGCACAGGCCGCCATCAACGCTCTGCATGGGAGTCGTACTTTACCAGTGAGTCCCCATCTACACGCACACATGCTTGCATGCACGCACGTACGCATGCACGCATGCACGCACGCACGCACGCACGCACGCACACACACACACACACACACACACACACACACTCACACGCGCATGCATGTAGAGAAACACATGGTAACACGCATACTCAAATACAGTATATACACCCTTTTAGATTCTCCAAATCCAGTCATTTAGGCACTCAACGTGGTGACTCAGCTAATAGTCACCACTTCTCATTTCTGTGCCCCTACACACACAAACACACACACACACACACACACACACACACACACACACAAATTAAAATAATACATAACTGTATGTGAAAAATATATATTTATTTCAGTTAAAACTGTTATTATTAAAACAGTAAATATGTTTTTCAGTATTTTTTTTTCCAGGAATCTTTTCTTTATTTGATGGCATACAGTAAAGAACTGATAAGAAATGAGGGGAGACAGCAAAGAAATGACTTGCGACAAAGGTCTCTGGTCGGACTT